>NC_092806.1:24056578-24362998 GCF_040954645.1 Diabrotica undecimpunctata | reverse complement strand
TGCGGAAATGGACTCTTCCAACTATTTCGTGACGATAATTCAGTGAGGCTCACCTCAGCATTTTACTACAGAGAAAAAGTAATACAATGTCAATATAGAAGATATACAGTATACATAGAAGTATAAAGACAACCGATGTTGCCATATCTTTTATTGAGACAATTAGGACGTTTTAGATCTCAATAGATAATTCTTGGTTTATAGAAACGCATGGGTATATTGGCCTAGGACTGAAACTGAATCGCAACTATAAACGAAAATGGAATGTGCATAGATTCTGTTTTGGATTCTTTGATTGGTTTGACCTATATCACAATGGTATATTGATCATCTCTTAAGATAGCTGTATTATTTTGATTCAGTGTTTCAATACTTTTTAGAAAATGTAATACCAAAAATCTTGTAGTCTATTGCAGTGTTCTATTTTTCTGGCATTTATAATTTACCCCAGATATACAGAGTGGTCCAAAAGTCTGGAAACGGCCAACTATCTTGTAAATTGCTAGTCATAATTGTACAAAATTTGAAGTACACCTATTTTGGGATACGGAGATTTCATATTTGTAATTTGTAATGTAACCAGATTTGCGGTTTCTCTTATATTATTAGTAACTTTGGTTTTTCAAATTCATCACCCTGTATATTCAGTCATTATTGGAATCTCCTACTTAATACGAATTCAACCATATGTAGTATGTATATTCATTCAACTTATGATTTTATGTAGTCTGGAAGGTCTTAAATACATTAAACCGAAATCTGGCAACGCATAATTGTCGCAATAAATTTTTTAATACTAGCTATTTTCAAACTACATTAAAACGTAGCATTTGATAGATTACAACATTTTTTAACATAATGGTTACTTTATCAAGTGTTCAAAATGTGCTCCATTTGTGAGTTGACAGTACCCTAATCGATGGTAGAATGCGTCTCCCACATTGTCTAGAAATTATTCGAGATTCATCGATAATTCGTTGCCTTAGCTCTGCAAGACTTGTTGGTTTATTTTTGTAAACTGAATAATTCAAGTATCCCCAGTTAAAATAATCTTTAGGATTGAAGTCAGGTGAACGTGGAGGCCATTCAATTCTACCTCGTCTACTAATCCATCGTCCGAGAAATATTTCATCTAAATAACGTCGAACATTTACACCAAAATGAGCTGGAGTTCCACCTTGCTGAAACCATATCTGATTAAAATTGGCCCCAAACAAATTTCTCAGTGTAGGTACAATTTCATTTCTAAGTAACATTTCGTAACTATCTGACGTTAAATCTCCTTCAATAAAAATGGCCCGATTAACTGAGTACCTACTATACCTGACCATACATTTAATTTTTGTGGTCTTTGAGTATGGTTTTCATGAATCCAGTGTGAATTTACGTCACTCCGGTACCTTAAATTGTGTCGATTTACACTTCCACACAATGTAAAGGTTGCTTCATCGGAAAAACATATTATGTTAACGAAGTTTTCATTATTTTCAATTTTATGCATCATTACTTCAGTAAACTCTAATCTACGATCGAAGTCATCTTCACTTAATTCTTGCAATCTGTTAAATTTGTATGGTTTGAATTTATTCTTACGAAATACACGTAAGACTGAAGAACGACCTACATCATGTACTTGTGCAACCCTGCGTGAGGATGTATGTGGATCTTCAACAAAACTTTGCATTATATCTAAAGTTTTGTTGTCATTCATAACTCTTTTCGGTCTACCTGATCGGTATCTATCTTTTACTTATCCAGATTCCTCAAATCGCTTTACAGTTTTTTGTACCGTCGCTTAATAAATAGAGGAACGTTTTGGGAAAATATCATTGAACAAGTTGGCTACTTCATAATAAGATGGTTCTTTCTCGTTAAGAGCAATTTTAGAGAAGCAATTTATCTTGTATAACTTTTCGAAACACAACTGCTGTCAGTTTTAGTTAATAATGTAAATGGTGAACAAATGTCAAAATTACAGCATTCTTCTTCTTCTTCTTCTTCAGCCTTAAGTAATCCAAATTTGGACATAGGCCTCCCCCAAATCAATCCAGTGTTTTCTATTTAGCGCCATTTGCTTCCAGTTGTGTCCTCCGATCTTCTTAATGTCATCAGCCCATCTCATTTGTGGTCTTCCTCTGCTTCTCTTTCCTAACCGTGGTCTCCATTGTTGTATTTCGTGGTTCCATCTTTTATCATTTAGTTGGGCATTGTGTCCTGCGAAGCTCCATTTTAATTTGGCAGCATGTTCTCCTGCGTCTGTTACTTTGGTTTTGGTTCTAATCAATTTGTTTGTTTTTTTTTTTTGTCTATAAGTCTCACCCCGAGCATTAATCTTTCCATCGCTCTTTGTGCTTTTACTATTTTATCCATATTAGACTTGGTGACTCTGTGAACCATACGTGAGTATAGGGAAGATACACTGATCGTAAATTCTGGTTTTAAAATATTGTTCTATTTTAGTGCTTTTCAAGATCCACTAACTTCTCCCTGGCGAACTCCTCTGTTGATTGGTATAGCTTTGGTTTTCGCATCTATTTGTATTTTCATTGTAGCTTTCTTGTAAATATTATGTATGAGCATTCTGTAGCGGAAGTCTATCCTGCAGATGTTCATAGCTCTCTCTATTGCCCAAAGTTCTATGGACTCGAATGCCTTTTTCATAATCAACGAAGCCAATGTATAAGTTCAAGTGATATTCATTGGCTTTCTCTATTAGCCTTACGGAATCCTGTCTGCTCCACCGGTTGATAGCTATCGAGCTTCGACGTTAACCTGTTAGTTATTACTCACATAAACAGTTTGTACATTTGGGACAGCAGGGAGATTGGCCTACAGTTCTTCAGATCTCCCCTGTCTCCCTTTTTAAAGAGAAGTATTGTCAAACTTTCATTCGAATCATCTGGGACTTCTCCTCTGTGAAGACATTCGTTGAAAAAGTTTTTCAATTCTTCGAGAATAATTTCACTCTCCTCCTTCAACATTTCTACAAGTATTCCATCTTGGCCCGGAGCCTTATTGTCCTTTAGTTGTGCCATAGATTGTTTTACTTCGAAGGATTCTATGTTAGGGAGTATTTCCCTAACATAGAGTAATAATGACTGAATACACAGTGTGATGAATTTGAAAAACCAATGTAACTAATAATATAAGAGAAACCGCAAATCTGGCAATATTGCAAATAAAAAATATGGAATCTCCGTATCCCAAAATAGGTGTACCTCAAATTTTGTAAAATTATGATTGGCAATTTACGAGATAATTTGTCGTTTCCAGACTTTTGGGCCACTCTGTATATATTATTAAGCCTTCTAGTTTCAACGGAGTTTCATCTTTTCCTAGCTATTTGTGGTTTTTATACTTTTGATTAGAAGAATCCTGAAGAATCCTGAAGATATCATGGACCGAGCATGTAACAAACAACGGAGTCATGAGAAGAATCAACAAAAGAATGGAAGTATTGCAAACCATCAAGACACGAAAGCTGCAATACCTGGGGCATTTTATGCGTAATGAGAGTTACAACCTACTTTAATTGATTATACAAGGGAAAATCCAGGGCAAGAGAAGTGTAAGAAGAAGAAGAATCTCATGGTTGCGTAACTTGAGGGAATGGTACGGATGAACATCAATTGAACTATTCAGAGCAGCAGCATCTAAGATCAGAATAGCCATGATGATTGCCAACCTCCGTCGCGGAGATGGCACGTGAAGAAGAAGATACTTTTGATAGCAGGCATAGTGGATCTAAATTGGGTTGTTGAATGTCTTCTCACTTATAGCTACCACAAGGCTCATTTATAGCTACCATATCCTTTCCTTCGAAATCATTTTCTTCGCATTCATTAAAGATTTCTTCAAAATTGTGATGTTGGGGAGCGCCATTCTATTGTCGGGAAAAGGAGAAAAATAATATTGAATCAATAACAATTATATACACCTTTGCACTATCTCTTCGCTCTCACTATGCTTAATATATTTAGACTTTAGATGACCGCCATTCTTTAATGTTCTAATTTACTTAGAAGAGTCTCACATTTACACTTTGTCTATATTATTTCAACTCTTCTAATCATAATTTCTCATATTGTTTATGGTTTTGTCCTTTACGTTCTTTCTTGCTTCCTTAACTGAATACAAGAAAAGACGATGCTGCTGTTTGTGTGTTCATCAGTTTCAGTTTAGCGATGTTTCTTTCGTTTACAAACTATGCAAAAATATTTATTTTACTGCACTTAGGCTTTTTTGCAACTATATTGTTCACTGGCTTATTACCACCATTTCTTAGTTCTTTTTATTTTTCTTCGACTTTTATGCTTAAGAGCGTAGGCGCAAAATTTCGGGCCAATGCTTTTTAAATGCATTCATTTTTTCGAATCCTGAAAAAACTAATAAGTATTTTTGAAAAATTTAAACGCAAAATGAAAGACTATATTATTACTGAGGGCCGAAAGTCCCTGAAAACTTCTATAATGTTTATTTTAATAAGTTACAGGGGTGAAAAAAAGAGAAAATTTAGTGTGATTTTTAATTTCAAATATCTCATTCAAAAAAACTTTTTGTTTATTCTAAGGGACTTTCGGCCCTCGGTAATAATGTAATCTTTCATTCTGCGTTCATATTCTTCAAAAATATTTGTTAGTTTTCTCAGGATTCGAAAAAAATGATTGTATTTAAAAGCATTGGCCCGAAATTTTGCGCCTAAGCTCTTAACCAAGAATCATCTCGTCTATAGAAAATGTCACACCGAGAGTGCAGTACCGCTAATATAGGAATGCACAATTGCCGGATTTCACGTCTTGTGCTTGGCGATACAAACAGGTCCAAGTGGTAGTCACAGAACCGTACCCAGATCTCTACGCCGGGCTCTGTTATTTATTATAAAATAATATATTGATAAAATAATTGACTTCAAGTAGCCAAATAAGAAGCATGAATTTGAATAAAAAGACCTTAAGTTTTTAGCGAGAATTTTAATATAAAACTGTATACATTATTAAACTAACAAATGTATTTTAAATTACATTTCTTGATAGCTATAAATATACCGGGTGGAACCTCCGGTAACTGGATTTCCGTGCACCCAGCCCAATATTCGAAAAGCCCATACTCTGATTGGAGTGGTAAATGCATTTTATTGGTTATACAGTGTAAAACAATCGAGGTTACTCACAGATATTCAATTAATTATACTAAAGTCGTCCTCTACATCCGAGATGTCGGATTCGCTTTCGCTACTCTCCCCTGTGTTCGCGTGTATTATCAATTGGTCTACGTCATCTTGCAGGTTGTCCGCAGTCCACATCTTAGTTTCCGTTTTCTCACCAACATGAGTGACATAATTGCGCCAATTTTGCTCTGTGACGCGTGCGAAACCGTCGTCGATCAACTGGCGTACCTCGTCGTTTTTAAAAGTGGTATTATGGGTACCTACATATCGCTTAACTTGGTTCCACACCATTTCTATAGGATTAAATTCGCAGTGATATAAAGGAAGCCTTAAAATATAGACATTATGTTGTGAAGCATACTCATCAAGATGATACTTATCGTATTGATCTTTAAAAGCACGCGCTGCTTCTAATAGCTCGGATTTCAAATAACACTCCTCGAAAAAAATGTCTTTTTCCACTAGCCATTCCTTGATTGCAGCTTTATTCCAGGAATTGTTAGGGAATCTCCCTTTACGGGAGTGGTACGATGCATTGTCCATTACAATGACATTCCTGCGACCATTATTTGGTAAATTTGATATTAATGTCTCCTTAAACCACGACTCAAAATATGTGGCATCCATTTCATCATGATAGTCGCCATCATTTTTCTTTGCCAGAAAAACACGCTGTCTGCCAGGAAGGAAACCTCCTGAAAAACCTGCATGCAATAAAACATATCGTGGACCTCGTTTAGTAGGTGCTTTTAAGCCAGTACTTAAATATTTGAGAAAAGTATCACGACTGTTTTGTATCGTAGTATCGCACCATTCGTAATTTATAGATTGGCCAACATTAACCCACGATTCGTCCAAATATATGATATTGCAATGGTCTTTTCGCAAACGTCGTATAGTTCTCAAATAATTATGGCGCCAATGAATAATATCCTCTCGCTCCACCATGATGCTTCTTCGGCCACGTTTCTTATAAACAAATCCAATATCTTTCAGAAGTCTGTATAAAGTAGAAAGAGACAACGGCTGTATATTCTTATTACCTTGTATGAAGTTATGTATATGCTTTAAGAATGGCGGCAAATTTTTCATGAAAAATTCACAATGAACAATTCTCCGTAGAATACTTCTTACACCCTCGTCATATGTGAATATTCTAGAATTTGATTGACACACTCGTTTTTTACGTTTTTCTGGCGATTTCAACGTTCCACTCTGTTCTTTTTCTTTTTTGAAATTGTAAATGCTTCTTTCGCTAACACCAGTCATCAACGAAGTACGTCTTACAGCAGCACTTACATTAAGTTGTTCCGTATTTTGTAAAAAACACAACACATTTAACACTACGAGTTTAGCGCAACCGTTAAATAATTCACCGGATTTAAACTTATGGGACTCCATGCTCTCTGTTGAAACTCGGACTAAATTTTGAAGTGTAGTTTCGTTTTCCAAAAGCACTTTCACACTAAGGATGGGTAGGGGGTGAAATAGGGAAAGCTTGGAGTTTATCAAATACTAATTATGACAAACAAGTTTATGGCCATATTTAGGTGATTATGTTAATGATGGTAATTTGTAGCAGAAGTTTTACAAAAGAAATGAAGACCTATTTATAGAAACAACATAACTGTATTTTTAATATTTTACATACAATAGAAAAAATCTAATTTCTATGAAAGAATTGGAAATTTGAATATTATATATAATATCTATAAATAATATCATTTCCAAGTTTCCAAATTCTTTCCTAGAAATTATGTAGGTTTTTTCTATTTTATGTAAAACATTAAAACTACAGTTATTGTATGTTGTTCTTGTAAAGAGGTGTTCAAATGTTACTCTTATGAATATGATTCAATTGTATATCTCATATTGACGTTTTATATGCAAAATTCATAGTTTTCGTTGTCAATAACTCATCAATGCCTTTTTATTCTACTGTATACGTATTCATGATATAAAATATTTTACTCGTACTGCCGGCAGATGCATTTTATCCAAGCCGGTCCTGTGAGACAATGAGTAATCAACAGCTGGAGAAAACCGTCAACCCTGCGCGTTTATTCTCCATAAGAAAAGCATTGCCGTATCTTACCCGTACTGCACTCTCAGTGTGACATTTTCTATAGTCAGTCCATGTTTTATGGTTTGTTGATATACTTGACTTGACTTGACTCAAGGTCTTTTAACTTATATATGTATATATATCAAGTTTTTTAACCAAAGCTTCTATACTGGCGTTGTATTAATTTTTCTCTGTAGTAAAATGCTGAGATGGGTGTCACGAAGTTGGTGGAGTCCATTTACGTGAGGAGAGAGTTCGTTATACAATATGTAAACATTTTTAATTTTATTAAAATCTTTTAACATTTACGGCACTGAAAAAATTAAAACATATTCAAAAACTTACGTGAAGTAAAATTTAAGTCAATATAACAATTTCCACCAGTATACACTATACAAGGTGCCTGTTTGCAGACTTGATAATCGGACTCTAAATTTACTTCTGCGGGTATTATGCCACCATCTCTACCTGAAACGAAAATATTTGTGTGTGTGTATATATATATATATATATATATATATATATATATATATATATATATATATATATATATATATATATATATATATATAATGTTTGGGATGTTTCCCATGGATTTTTAAATACAAAATATTTTTATCGTGTTTATTCAGCTATACAACTGTTGTTGCTTTCGATGGCGTTCTCGCATAGAAATTATTTGTCTGGATTCAACTATCTCCTCTCTTTACTATGCCATGCGTCCAAATGATCATGAAATGAACTGTATAATGTATCAACAACAAGATACAAACAAATAGCTTTATTTTATACAAAGGTATTTAACAAACCAAATACAATATACAACATGAAAATTATTAATTTGTCAACATTGACATTACTTACATTCGCATAATTATTTTAATTACATTTTTCTTAAGGTCGTTTCCCAATACTCGACATTACCGCCTGCCTTGAAATCACTCCATTTCAATATCATAAATACAAAATGAATACAGTTAGGACGGAGTTTTAACACATAATATATAACATATAATATATAAGGTGTATGAATACCGATCGTAAACAAATACAAATTACCAAAAAAAACTCAAAACATCTTACCACGGACACATATTCAGACATGCCAGATATAACTTTCTCCAGCTTTTAATGAAAACGAAGTTAGAAGGCAAACGCTGTCCTGGCAGATCAAAAATGTTACTGGCTATCTAACATCAAAGAATGGACAGGATTAAACCTTAAAAAACTCATATAATCAGCCCAAAGTAAAGAAGAATTTGCAGCCTAAACTGAGGTAATGATACCTAAAGAACAAAGTGTAGAGACAATACTAATCTTGTTTGAAAATTCTTCTTAATTTGAATAACGAAAATAGAAACATTTAAGAACTGAAACAAAACTATTAGAACAATGTGCTAATCCAAATTAATCTGAATTTAATGTTTATATATCCAGGAAAACTTAAAAAATGTGTTAAACAAATATATGTATTTATGAATACACAGAATCCACAGAATATAATATATTCTGTGGAAATTACAAAACAGTGTTATATTTTTATGTTTTGTTTTATTATAAAACAAATAATGATGTTACAAAATTCTTCTCTATTATTTTAATTTTGTAGGGTCCGTGTTTTTTCAAATTTAATATTTATAGGATAATTCAGCAATATTTCTTAAAGTAATACGAGTATAATCTATGTTTGACAATTTTGCTTAAACATTTCTATGTAAATTTGAAATTAAACACTCTTGAGATAAGAATCCTTTATAAAGAACCGACATACATAACGACATAGATATGCCCACTCCAAAAAGTTTAAAGTTTCATATAAAATGCAAATAATTTTCACACATAAATCAAACGTAATTACCGACAATGGAAGATGGCATGCAAGGAATAAGAGAAACCATCAATGTTGGGCGCTAAAGTTAACTGGACTTGGACATACAGCTGGAAAAGCTTGGCAATATGATATATTATTTAATTAGAACTATATATCTATTTACATTTTTTTAAATAAATTTCTCAGCAAATTCAATTTCCGATATAGACAATATATTTAAGATACCTACATGATACCACTGATAGTGGTAAATAATAAAGGATTCGGTTAGTTTGTGCTGACCAAATTTTAATTTGCTAAAAAGTTCATCTTATATGTTGTTATGGCTGGCTCATTGTAAAGAACAGAATATTATTTATTGAAATATATATATATATATATATATATATATATATATATATATATATACGAAGAGCTATTACGATGTTGTTGATCCATATTATTTTGATTTTCTGATTAGTAAACGACGTATTTGATTTTAACCTCATACAACTAGTAGATTCTGTTACATGTATGCATAACCCTCATTAATTTCTAGTCGTACGTTTTTCTGTTGGGGACTTTTTCTGTTATTGCTTATTTACTGTCGTAAAACACGTTAAAATGTCAAATGCATTTATTCTTTATCATTATCAGTAGTAATATTATTTCAAACGTGTGTCTGTGTATAGCTTGCTATAATATGGACGGCGTTATGCATCACTAGACCAAGCGCCAAAAATTGATTTTGAGATATTTGACTTCAAAGTTTTCACTCTCTTAAAATTCAGTATATGTTACAATAGTCGTAATTTTTTGTTTTCGAACACAGTTTTTTATGTTTTCTTTAAGTGCGAAATAGTAACTTGCTAATATTAAAGAAAAACGAAAAAAAAAATTAAAAGGCTTTTGGCCAACTTACGATTTTCGCCACATTGTGTAATTGTGTTATACATCAATAGACCAAGCGACATAGAGGTCGTTTGGTCTAGTGATGCGTAACTTAAATATCACTTTTAGTGAATGATTAGTAGGCCACAAGCTATTTTTTTGGGTATGACAATAAAAGTCGTTGTTTTGAATATTTTATATTACTTAAGAAATTAATCAAAAATATAAAAAAAAAACTTAAACTCAGTGTTAACAGTCGGTACAATTTTCTGAATATTATGAAAATGGTAAATAAACATTACTTATCTCGTATGTCAAAGTCTAAGTCTCCATCAAATCCGTCAATGTCATCTTCTACTATATTGTTACTGAAAAGGGAGCGATACAGAGGTTTTGCATCATTTGGTATTAGGTGCATTAAAGATCTTAAGTCGTTAAGCTTAGGCACAGAAAGTGGCTTGCCTGTGGGCCAAAGAGGAATCAAGTGGTTACTTAGGCATTGCATTGCAACGGGCCATCCTTTTTGAAGTTTCTTGTGAAGATCTACTTAAACTTCACTAATGTTAAAATCAGTTTTCATAAAAATACCCAGTGGTTTATCCTTTCTTATTTCAATTTCTCTTGTTTTAAGCCTGCTTAACTTACTGTTTTCTATGTCTGATTTACAATTTGTAATCATAGTTTCCAACTTCTTTGTTCCAACGAATTCTTCTTTTTTCAATTCTGTGAACTACTATAAGTGGGTACTTATAGTGGGTTCTTTTTACGGGATTTCTTCATCACGTTTAGGTAATCATCAACGGTATATAAACGTTGTTGTAATTTTAGGGCATTTTCAATATCTCCAAAATCAACATCATTGTGTAAAAAACTGTGACCAGGAAAGAGATAGCGTAATGTAATTTTTTCAATGGTAGGATGAGTTTCCAAAATCGTTTTCAGAATCAAAACTATTTTGATGTTGCGGTTTTGGCCTCCACAAGAGTCTGATCACAAAATTACATTCATGTTTTGCAGAAGTATGTAACATTTAACAAGCGGCATGAAGCTTGCGGGAGGGCCCCAATATATCAGGGGCCCCATCTTATCGTCTAATATATGTAAAAATGTGTTATTTTATATTATTTTACGCATGCAGACGCAACGTTTTTTAAGCAGTGCCTGGAAATCTTAAAAACATAAACATAAAAACATTAACTAACATAAAACCTGTAAGTTTAAATTTAAGAGTGCAAATTTTTAAACAGGCATATTCGGAATTTCGGCAACTATCATCTCATATCTGGTACCCCCATAAACATAAACTTAATCCTTTCCGGTGTCCCGACCTTTTATGATGACGACTATAAACTATAATGCTTTGTACGTGACTATTGAAATATTTGAAAGGTTTGAGAATTGCAATTTTGCGAATTTTAGAACAATATTTTTCTAGATCTAGAAATGCGTTTTCTGTTTACGTTTAGTATTTCGATATGATATTCGGCAGTATTATTATATCCTTACATTGTTTGGTTGTTTGTATTTTGTGTTATTTGTGTTGTTTTACGGTTTAGTTGCATCAATTTGGTACGCACTTATTTATCAATTATTGATGACTTGTGTTATCATTGGACAATCTCTCAACAGATAAACGGTAAGATAAGGAAATTATAACACTTACACATGTAATAACGTTCTTATTGTAATATATCTGCAGGAGACAGAATGAGTTCTAAGAGGGAATATAAAAGTGGTTCAGAAAAGCGAAAGCTACGTGCTCAAAAATCCGAACAAAAACAAAAATTACCAAAAATTTCTTCATTCTTTATGACAACTGGTGAATTAAAACAACAGCCTAGTGAAGCTGGTGAAGCATCAATAGATTCAGTTGGTCTTAGTCAGGAAACAATAATTACTAATCCTACTCAAAATAAAAATGACAACCCAGAAGTAGAATTGGACGTCGAGCAGATTAATTACGCTTATTGTAGTTCCAGGTAATGTTTCATTTTTATTCGGGTAGATAGACTAATAATTAAAAAAATGTTTTTAGTTCCCATGAAGTTTATCACTGTTCCGATAAAGGGTTGTATAATGACAATATTGAAGATTTTGCTATAAAAAACAAATACTACAGCAGGGGCCATCTAAACCTAAAGGGCCATTCCCAAAAGACGCCAATAACCGTTCTTTTTCGGAAAACTTTTATTGTTTTAAATCTCCTGCTGGAACTGAATTACCTCGTTACTGGTTCTGCGACTCGCAAAAAAACGATGTTGCATATTGCGAGCATTGCTGGCTTTTTGCCGATAGAAAAGCACAGTTATATAATTCCGCATGGATTAAAGCAGTGAAGGATTGGCAGGGTCTTTAAAAAAAAATTAAGGTTCATGAAAAATCTTTAATTCACCTCCACGCCTCGGTTGTTTATGACATGAACAAAAATAGCAAATCTTTGTATTGTACGGAGAGTGAATTTAGAAGAAAAAAATCTTTTTGGAGAAACATTTTAATTAGGATAGTAGATTTATAATTTTAAATTTAGCGCTTATGAATATACCATTGAGGACATAGGAAAATAGTTAGTGATGCAAATAGTGGCAATTTTCTAGGAATAGTTAAATTTATTGGCTAAATACGACAATTTCTTAGGCGAATTAATACAAAAACCGAAATATCAAACAAGGTATTTAAGTCCAAAAATTCAAAATGAATTATTAACTTTATTAGGAAATTCAATTATTCTTATATCTTAATTATTAATTCTTATAATTATTAATATTCAAAAAAACATATTTTTTCTATATTATTAGATACAACACAGGACATTTCTAAAACAGATTAATTATCAGTCATAATTAGGTACGTTTTTATTGAAAGAGATCCAATTACTGATGTTCCTAGTAATATAAAAATTAATGAATCATTCTTAGGTTTCTGTGATATACATAGCCAAACTGGAGAAGATATTTCAAATTTAATTTTATCTTTCTTAAAAGAACATAGTATATCAGTTGCAAAGTGTCGCGGACAGGGTTATGACGGTGCAGCAAATATGAGTGGCCATTACTCCGGAGTGCAAAAGAAAATTAAAGACGTCCAACCCCAAGCTGCATACATCCATTGTGCATCTCATAATTTAAATTTGGTGTTGCCGGACGCAATTAACAATACTAAAATTAACAACCAAAGTGACAATAAATAAACTGAATGAAATTATAACACTAACAAAAGAACAACACGGTTTTAGGTCCGGAAGAGCATGCACCAACGCTATATTTATAATGAGACAAGTGCAAGAGAAATCATTAGAATACAACAAACCGGCATATCTATGTTTCGTGGACCTAAGAAGGCTTTGACCGGGTTATATTAAAGGACGTTATCCACTTATTGTACGCAAGAGAAAAAAGTAAGTACTGCACCAATTTAATATAACCGCCAAAAAATAATATGTTAATTTTCCCAAAAAAGTCAAAATGTATGGTTATAACAGCAAATTTACTAAGATATAAATTGGAGCTAGAAGGTGCAAAGTACGATCAATCACATGGCCCCTAGTCCGCGACGGACCTTTAATGGTCGAGGGGTGCTAAGAATCTCCGCGAGGAGGATCCACCCGAATGTGGCAACTAACTATATATAGAACATATCCTTTTTAAATTTCGGGACATGGAATGTGAGGAGTTTGTTCCAACAAGAAAAGACGCACAAGACGATTCAGGAAATGAGCACACTGAACCTAGAAATATTAGGCATAAGCGAAATGCGCTGGCCTGGTTCCGGTAAAACATTGGTCATGGATAAAACGATATACTACTCCGGAAATGACACCCGAGCATCTATATGGTGTTGGAATAATTAGCTCCAGGAGAATCCAAGCAGCCGTTGTAAATTTTGTTCCCTTTTCGGATAGAATGCTATTATTACAAATACAGGGTAAGCCAGTGAACATTAATGTAGTACAAGTGTATGATCCAACTGCAGATAAATCAGAAGCTGAAATAGAACATTTTTATGAACAACTCAAACAACTTCTAGAATACACAAGAAAGGAAGAAACTACTATAATAATGGGTGATTTAAATGCAAAGATAGGAAAAGGCCGAGTCGACAATATAATAGGTGATTATGGTTTAGGAATAAAAAATGCTAGAGGCGACAGATTGGCTTAATTTTGTCAAGAAGAATCCCTGGCGATTATGAACACATGGTTTCGATACCACCCCGTAGACTGTATACCTGGAGGTCACCACAGGATAATGAACAAAATTGTATTAGAAATCAGATCGACTTTATTCTAACCATCTAAGATTTAGAAATTCCATTGTAAGCGTTAAGACATTTCCTGGAGCAGATGTCCCCTCAGACCATAACCTCCTTGTCTCAAAAATGAAACTGAGGGTAAAAAGATAATAAAATCCAAAAGTTCTAAGGTGAATACTCAGTTACTCAAGATAAATGAAATCCGTGCTAAGGCTTCAATTTGTATCAATCAAGAAATGAAGAAATTAACATCAGAAATGAAAAACACTGAGAATGTGAACATTATTACAATAGTGGATGATGGAAACATGCATCGAAGTGGAAGAATTGCAGAAAAGGCATGATCGTTATAATTTACAAAGAAGTGAAAGAATTATCTGGAAGAAGAAGAGTCTTTTTGGTGAGTATATCTTGAAAGTGTCGTATACGAAATAAAACCTTGCGCAATTCAACAATTAACCTCTTTTAGTAAATTTAGAACGCATAAGGATTTAGGACTAAACTGTTTAAACGATTATACCTTAACGTTATTAATTTTTTGCAAACCTATCAGAATGCAAAATATTAGCACATTTTGCATCCTGATAGGTTTCCAAAACTTTCATTTACTTTTTTTGCACACTGTGTTGCAAGTTTACTTAAGAACAAATTTTTTTATTTTGATTATAGTAATTCTCTCGGTTATACAAAATGATATATAGATTACATCTATAAGTATCTCAGTGTCTGGGTGTCTTAATCACACTGTTTACTATCTACACCGAATACAGGTTATAATGTAAAACCCATAAACTTTATGTATTTATACATAAAACAAATAAACGCAGCTCCTTTGGCAAAAGAATTTGTTGGAATCATGGTAACTTTTTAAAATATTACAAAGAAGAGCCTCTCTTCAGCAAAAGAAAAAAGCAGCATCTACGATACTGTTACCAGGCAAATATTACTACGATATTACATCTATCAGACACAACAAAATTAAACCTGGTAATATGGTTGGTCACTTAAGGACCCTGGAGAAGGTTACATTAGAAAACTTGAAGTAACCAACAGATATTAGGGCAGTTAATTTTTTGACATGAGGTTTAAAGTGATTATAAAAACTTATTGAACAACTGCTGGAGTGGAAGAAGATCTAGATGTACTTGTAAAAGTAGTGTATCCATCCAAGATAGGTGGAATAAGCCAAACATATTTGAGGCTAAAGTGCATGCCATAGATATCAGCGGTCAGGAATGCCTCAACAGAGTATATTCTTTAATCCTGCCAAGGACTTTACATACACCTAAACAAGAACACCTGACTTTACAGAACACTTGCTAGTTTGGAATTGTAAATTATCTTTTAAAAAACCGACTGCAACCAACAAATAACTTGACACGGATGTTGACTTACAAAGAGATCATCGAGCAAAAAGACAGAAGAGGGAATGTAAAGGTAGTGGTGGCAAAAATATTGTTAGACAGGAAGTGCCATCTTGAGAGGCCACTTAAACAAGGAAAGAGAGACTCTTTCCTTGTTTAAAAAATCAAATTTAGTTGGGTTATGTTATTGCTGATGTTATTGTTTGTCCCAACTGTCACATGAAAGATTATTTGTATTTGTATTGAAGTTTTTTAACAATTGTTTCACATTTTAGACTATTATTGTTATTATTTAATTAAAACTTTTGTGTTCTAGTGTTAAAAAATGTATTTTAAGTGTATTATGTATTAATATTATGTAATATTAATATTATGTAATATAACAAATAAATAGATAAATTAGAACCCCTACACCACTGTATGATTATTGTGAAGTGTCATGAAATTTAAATTTGGCGCATTCGCATTTCCGGATATGTCCGCCATCAGAGGCCACTTTTTTGGTCTCCTTTTCATAACGATTAGATTCCCTCTTTTGTCTTTTTGCTCGATGAAAGAGATAAAGGAAACGATTTTTTTCTATGGATTGACTAAAAGTTACGTAACAGAAATTTTGTGCCTGGAAGCACAATCAATTACGATCTCACCCATTTTATACTTCAGAACTAAGACAGGCCGAAATATTTGTAAAATTATCGCAAATTATCTTTTTAAAATAAATAAAAAAACATATTATAGTGGTAACACTGGTAACAGACCTTCTCACTGAAGAAATCATTCTAAAATATCATCTCAATAAGATAGGCAAATCAAACAGAATAAATTCGGATAAATATCAAGATGAACACATTGCTTTTAAAAACTATAATTATTAACACAAGAGTATTTTTGGATATTTATTTTTTACACGAAAAGAACAAACATTAAATCCTTAATTAGAGTGGTAAAGATTTACTAACAAATGAAATGAAGAATGGAGAAATACAAATAACAATTTGCACGAACCACACCCATTTGAAAGTAAACGGATACAAAATAGAAATATATTCTAATAAATGGTAAAAACATTTTTTATAGTCTCCAACAATACTTACATTTGTCCACAATGGTCGAATCCAAAAAGCTTAGAAAGCTAACTAAAAAACTTATAACAAAAAAGTGTCGCATTTTATGTAGCTTTTGTTATAATAAAATCGGATGTAAAAGTACAAACTTCCTTCTATGGGGGTATTTAAAAAAATGTAGATAGTCTCGAGTGATCACAATGTATGACAAAACCAGATAAGGTTTTTACATGTTTTAAGTACTCATTTAATTATTTTTTCGATAATGTGTTTTGTCTTTTTTGATAATGACCAAATTGTTTTCATACCATACGATTAGTGTCAAAAAGAATTTTTTTTTAACGAGTCTCTTACCTACTGATCTGTATACAGATCGGTGGATAATCATGCGGCGTAGATTACATAATGCAAAGGGGTTTTTTGGCCTCGTAAACTTTTCCCCACTGTCTCCTGAAACAAAATTTATGGATACCCTATAACTTTGTTGCAAGCAAGCAATTTGATTAAACTCAGCCTGTGAGACTTGTTCACCCCTTAGAATAACGTTCGGATGTAACAATTAGGAAAAGTAGAAGAAAAAAAAAAAGAACCAGGAACCCGAAGAATTTCCTGGCTGAAAAATCTACAACAACCACAAATCTTTTCAGAGCCGCAGATTGCAAAATACAGATTATCATGATGGTCACCAACATCCAAAACGGATTGATTCGTGTTTAAAACAGGAATCACTCCACCGCGCTCCAATGCTCTAGCCTATACCTCCCCCCCCCCCCCCCCATAGCACTCTAATGCGCGATAGGGGCACACTATCAGCAAAATGCTCTTCATGTCCTGGGTACTAAAACTCCAATATGGTTCCCTAACCAATTCAAAATTCAGGCTAGCTTGAGACGCTTTATTCCTGTTGTCCTCTAGTAACTTATCCGCGAAACTGAAATTGCTTGCTTGGGTCTCAGGCCTCCGCTCTGAGCTATGCTCAGTTCGGAGACTTGGTGCTCAAGGGTTTGTGCCCTACCTGTCCGGGTTTTTTTATGACATCCGGGATGTCCTGAAAGAAAAATCTTATTAGTGGGGCATACACAGTATTTTCTGGTTGTCTGCATTAATAGAGATACAAACTATCCTCTGATTTTTCATTTATGTTTTCTCTCCGGGGTACCATTTTATTTTTAATCCAGTATTTGTTGTTTCCTGGGTTGACAGAGTTACTAATGTGGAGGTCCTGAGTACAATGGGGAAAGAATGTGAAATTCTCATGACCGTCAAAACTAAAAAGTTGGAATATCTAGGACATGTAATAAGAAATCAAGAACGTTACGGCCTTCTCAAGGGGAAGGTAAATGGTAAGAGAGGACCGAGAAGAAGACGCATTTCCTGGCTTCAAAATTTACGAAAATGGTATAACACGACTACCACTGAACTGTTCCGCGCTGCAATAAACAAAGTAAAGATAGCCGTGATGATCGACAACATCCGGAACGGATAGGCACTTTAAGAAGATTTGTTGTTTCGGACGTTTGTGCTTCCATCGATGGAACGCATCATATCTTATTATCTCTCGCATTATGATACTTAAGTGGTTCTCTAGTTCCGCAAATTTTATTCTGGTTTTTTCAGTCATTATGTCGGTCACCCTGCAGTTCCCTGAATAGAACTCGTTCAGTATCTCGGTACGTTGACTGCTTCTCTTAAGCTGCTATTGTGAGTCGCTTGTATCCTCTTCTTTGATGTGTTACAAATGTGTCCCCATGCGAGAGATGCATATGTTAGTATCGATAATATGATGCCATTTATTAATCTTATCTTCGTTTTTATTTTTAACTTGCTCTTTCTACCTGTGAGTCCTCTAATTGACGCTTATGCCATGTTGGCTTTTTGTACTGTGGCGTCTACGTGCTTTTTGAATATTAGTCCTTTAATAATAATAACTCTGATACATATATGTATTTTAGATGATTAAAGCGTTTATGATAACGCAAGGACTGAAACAAGGCGACAAACTAGATCCAACGTTTTTAAATTTTGTTCTTTAATATGTAATTAATGATTTAAGGCCAGCTGAAATAACATACTTATAAACAAATCTACCCAATTGGCAGCGTACGCCAATGATATCAACATAATGAGCCGAACAAAAGATGCGGCGGAAGAAACTTACGTTGAACTGAAACAAAGTGCAGAAGTTGTAAATAAATAATAATTACTTGTACAAACCAGATCTAACAGGCAAACGGAACAACAAAACTATATAGATGATATAGAACACGTAATCAGATTTACATACTCAGGAATTAACTTGAAATAAATAGAAGGCTTATGCTGGCCAATATAGCCTATTTCAAATCGCGAGATATACACCGAAAAATAAAAAAAAATCCGAGTCAATAAAACAATAATTATATCCATAGTAAGTTATGGGTGTGTAAAATTTTTCGGAGGATACTGGATCCAATCAGTGAAAATAACAACTGACGAATTAGTTAGTAGAACCAACGCTAGCACAATATATTTGGCTGCAGCGACTACGATAGACAAGACAAATGGTCTGGATGCATGAGAAGAAAATCTACAGAAAATTACTAATCGCAAGAATGCAGGGAAAAAAACCTGTTGGAACACCACAAAAAGATGGGAGGGCGAAGTAGACGAGGATGCCAAAAACATCCTAAGAACACGTCCATGCAATAAAAATTAGTAGATTGAGACCTTTGAGAAACTTACTAAAGGGAGTCAAGGTCCGACTTGGGCTACTGCCATTGGATGGAGTATACCATGGAGTATATTTGAAGTATAATTGAATTTTGATAGTACATTTTTTTAGCTGTTTTGATGAGTCTTAGATAGGTTCCTCTGTACATGGTGATATATTCAGTGACAAAGACGTTGATAGTAAATTTCTTGATGTACAGTAGTGAACGCATATTCTTGGCTGGTATGCGGATACTTTTGGTAGACTAGGGTTTGTGATGTTTTGACTTAATTGTAATTAAAGGAAATACTTTATTTAAAATACAGACAAGCCTATCTAAAAATCACTGAAATTATAGTCGTCGTCCAAAAAGGGAAAGTGCCACCCAGAAGTCAAGCACAAATTTTGGTATTTACGAAAGTTCTGAGCGGAAAGAATCCTACCTAAGTGTTGGGTTTTCGAGGATGGTTTGTTGATAGTGTTAAACTTGGTATATATACTGCTTTATGATGAAATAGTTCTGCATTAATAATTGTAGAGCGTACATCAAGGGGCGAGAAATCTGAGACAGTATAGTCAATTATGGTAGATGATTTAGTAATTCTTGTAGGAGAATTAACGTGTATTGTGAAACCGTACCAGTCGGATATATTGACCAATGATAATTGGGTAGCACAAGTAACAGCGTAATTAATATTCAAATTGAAGTCACCGTATAGAATTTTTCTGCTTTTATTGGACAGGTCGTCTAACAAATTTAGCAGGTTCTGAAAAAATAATTCCGTACAAAAATCAGGTGATCTATAAATGCAAAGAATTTATAGATTAAGATTCTTGTTATAAACCAATGAAAACACAAAACAAGGTTCATTTAACAGAAAGTCATATTTTGTTATAGGAGAGAAATCATTATTTGTAGAAAGAATTATGTGACACCATGAGCTGAACTTGGACGAATATACCTAGCAATTGTGTTATATTTTTCTACAAAAAAAGGGGGGAAATCCTAATTCGTCTAGAAACAAAAATTAATTCTTTTTTTATATCTTATAGAACGAATATTGATCAGAACCATGCTAAAGTTGTCATCACTAAAATAATTTGAGGTTTCTAGTCCTACAGAACACGTCATATTATTTCAAAATTTCGTTTTGGAAAGGCAACGAAATAGTAATTTCGGTGACTTTCCCTTGATTTTTGCAGATGAATAATTCTTTCCGAAGTAAGAAAGGACCTAAAAGCAGCAAGATCATGTTGGTGAATCCTTTGTAACATACTGAAACAGGTTGGTCGTGTTGTAGCATTTGTAAATTCCTTAGTATATATTGAAATCCCCTCGTATATGTATTAAAATACTGAAGTGTAATTTCAGTGTGTTTCTGTTTCCTTTCGTACAAGTTAAAACACCGATTCTTTCAATTCCTTTTTGCGTCACCGAGGTCAATAATGGACACATTTTAAAAGTTTGTTTATGTTTCATAAATTTGTATTTCCTCGGTATTCTTTGATCGAAGCCGCTTTGAGATATTTTTCGTGTTGAAAATAGATAGAAATATTCCAGTTTATATGTTTTGTTCATGCTGGGCGAATGAATTTAAAAAATAATTCGATCACTCTCGCTGAGGCGTTGTCAACAGCGGTTCGTTTCAGCGTTTGTCCAAATGTTACGTCAAATTGGAAATGTTTTCTCGTTTTTTGTTCCTTTTTATGGAAAATAAGTAGTTTTGTGGCAGTTAATAGTAGCGGTTCAATGTGCAGTTGCAGTTTAAGTGAGGTTTGGAAGAATCGTTGTTTCCATCCTTGTTTTGTTTGTCCCTGGTCGTCGTTACAGACTATAGATGTAGTTTTTTTGTTCATGTGTCAGAGATTCCCAGTCCAGTTCTCCCAGAAATTTTCAAGTCCAGTGAAGTCCAATTTACAACTCAAGTGTAATCTAGTAAAACTCAGGTAACTTTTTAGTGTTTAAATTTTAATTTTAAAGTGAAGATAGACATTTTTTTAATAATAATAATTGCTTTCATTGAAATTTAAGAATTTGTTATAATTAGAATTATATGTGTCAGGGCGTGGCCATAGCTGTCATAATTATTTTCAGTTTTAAATTTTAAGTGTTGACATCTGACAGCTGGTTTTATTTTTTGACATTAGTTTGTTTTGTTTTTAGAAAAAGGTTAACCAATATGAATAGTCTCATTTTAAAGATATTTCTTTATTTGTAATAATTCATTTCTGCCACAGTTTATAGCCCAGTAACAATTTTTTTTAAGTTTTTTAGCAATTCCCACTTCTAAACGGATGTTGTAAATGCATAGGATATGTAAGTTTTTCTTCTTTGTTATTTTGGTATTAATCTTTGTAACTATTTATATAGTAATTATTTTTGCATTATCTGTATTTGTAACTGTTTGTGGTGAGACAACTTCTTCTTTATGTGCCGTCTTCTACCGAAGGTTGGCGACCATCAAACGATAGGTTTCTCTGTTTTGTGCCGCATGTATTATGTTCGCGGCTTCTGGTATTTGAAACCATTCTCTCAAATTTCTCAGCCAGAATTTCTTCTTTCTACCCAAACCTCTTCTACCTTCAATTTTGCCTTCCACGATAAGCTTGATAAGGTATGACGCTTTCCTCCTTTTAACAGTTGTTAACAATTCCATCTCTTTACCCATTCGTCTTAATACCTCTGTGTTGGTCACTCTGTCTGTCCAAGGTATTCTCAGTATGCGTTGATACAGCCACATTTCTAGAGCCGCTAACTTCTTTATAGTTGCTGCTGTTGAGACAACAATAAATGTTTAAGTTTTTTTCCTAAACCATTTCTAATTTATTTTCGTTAAAATTTTTCCCCAAAACAATTTGTTTCTCACATATGTCTTTACAATTTGTCACCTCGAAGCGGCGTCCTTATTTTTCTAGAGGTTCTTCCTGTTGTTTTGTTTGTCCATTTGTTTCAGGAGATTTATGTAAGTACCCCTTTGTTTCATTTTTGTAGTTGCCCCAATCCAACCCCCTTGCCATTCAACTTATCCACGACCCAGCTACTCCAAATAAACCCTGAGTGCCGTTCGCATATGTTTCGTTTATTTTGCTTGCCCCAATAATTTCTGTTCTCAATTTTCAACCCCCCTTAGTAATACCCCATGTGGTAGGCAAAATATTTCGCTACAGTGTAAAAAAGCAAGATGTAGCTTAATGGTTTTTAAGATATCCGGTTCCTTTAATATTGCTACAAGATATCGACTGTTCGAGTTATTGGTTAATCTAACTCTTGGTAGGGTTCAAGGATCCAGATTTATTGATGGTTCCAAAGTATCCTTCTTAATGAAGTTAATGAAGTTGATATAAGAATTGAAAGCATTCTTAGATTAGCAAATCCTGTCCAAGGTATCATCAGCATCCGTCTATGAATCCAGTCTTGGATATTGTAGTATTTTTTATTAATCTAATTTATTGTCTTTATTTTTTATTAAAGTTTCTATTTATAACACTTACAAATTTATTAAAGTCTTTATTACAATATTCACTTATTACTAAGAACTAGAACACAACTACTTTAATTTATGTCGTCTATTTACTCGGACTAAAAACTCTACTTCATATTTAAAACTAACTGTTCTCAACAAAATTCCCTCTTTAAATATAAAATGCCGTTAATCGAGAATGCCCTCGAATTCGGACGGCGACCCACACCGAAAAGGATGGAAGGCAAACGGGTTTTTCAGCTGAGCGGCGAACTTACTAGAATAGATAGAATTAGAAATAATATGTTTACAGTTTTATGACTCATAATATTTATCGTAAGAATATATTCCATGTGATTTCCAACTATATTACTATCCTGTTTCTAGATAACTTATAAAAGGTATTATTTACTGCTGTCATGTTTTAGGCAGAATTCTATATGAAATCATTACTCTGTCGTTCCGAACACCAAATCGGTATGATTCTACTATTGATAGACATTAATCTTTACCGCTTTTGGTGTTAAAATTTACAATAATTACCGTTATATCTTCAGATTTTGTGAGTTGTGATTTTTTAACGTTTAGTGTAAAAATTTTTTATTTCTTCTTTCTTCATATTGGCAGTAGCGTATAACTGTCTGCTAAGACATTGATAAAATAACGTAATTACTTTCTAAAGTACCTCTTATAACATTGCAAAACCTTATATCGCAAAAACGAGAACAACCAGAAGAGTCTAAAAATGTAAAAATATACAGTGTGTTCCATTAAAAAATGGGATAAGTTTGTTTGTTCCACCTTGTTAATATGGACGGCCCTTTATATTTGAAAATATTTTTAAAGTATCGGGCTCTATGCTCCAACATTTACCTATTTTTTTTTTTGTATCAATTACTTGTATCAATTACTTATTGACAAATAAGTAATTGGACTTCCTCACAATAATGCCGCACCCTGTGTAGAGTTTACAATATCCTTCGTTTTACAATCAAAAACGGCATTCTGAAATTTAACGATTCTAGTGGAAAAGAAATGAAAAAAAAAATTAAAAAAACTTATTTTATTTAATTTATACTATTTATGTTAATTTATTATACAGGATATTAATTTATAATATATACAATCCTTATTACTAGTAATACTTAATTTTGACTTACAACTAAAAATATAATCCTAAATTCCTATCTATTAGCTGGTTTTCTTACTTCAATCTGTGTGCTAAAGCAGAAAATGAGCGAGTTATCATCGTCGTTGGTAAAAGAAACTTCAAGATCAACAAGACACTACAAATAAAAAGTATATAACATTAGCGTAAAGCTAAATTTTAACCTAAAATATCTAAGAAAATAAGTACACAATTAATATAAAAAGACAATGATTTTGCTTTAAATTTAAATTATTTTAATCATTAAAATAGGCTTAACTTATACTTAATATATTATTGGAATTTTAAGTGAATATAATTTTTAATGCACTTCAAATCTTGGTGAGTGACTATGTGGTAAAGTCTAGTTTTTGTAAAGTACGAATAGGTATCGTTTCGAACAGTTCTAAACTACGTGCATTAATGCGTATATGAGCTCGGCGATTATAATATAAATTCGTTACTGTGTCACTGGGTTTTTCAAAAAAATGTTATCGTAGTTCCTGATAATGCCTCTGTTTTACTTTCGTTCAGCCACCCTGTATACGTGATTAAACAATATGGTATAGTATTCATTTATTATGAAAACAGGCTACCAGTTTTGATCAATATGTACCTCCATGCTAATATCTGATGAAAATGACGTTCATTCAAGGCACAGTCTCTGTTTGATACACTTTCTGGAAATTCCAATATTGATCATCCTCTGTTTGATGGGGGTACTGATAACCTCATCGAAATTTTGGATCAACAACCTCAAATTGCACAAGAGTATTATGGCAATTACAGTAAATATTACAAAATGTTGCGAAATGATAAAGACGAACCAAAACTGTTTGATTTAGAAAAGTTTTAGATTTAGAAGAGTTAAGTGATTTAAAAACCGAAGAAGTGAGATAATTGGACGAGTAATGCGCCCCAGAACATGAGGAGGAAGAAACCAAAAAAGCTATTCAAAACCAAGTAGCCATTTTACAGAAAATATCTCAAGAAGAAAATAGGTATTGGAAAGAGTATGCAAGCGATCATACAGATTTTTTGGTTTTAGAGAAAAAAAATGATTAAACCTGGTATAACACAAAATATATTGTTTAAACTTTTATATTTTATTTTTAGACCTATTTTTGTATTCTATAGTTTGCATCAAGATTGAATTACAAATTATAAATACTTACTTCTGGATACAAACTTGGGAGATACATAATCCATGTGTAAGACACGCGTTCATTTTCCACTAGAGGGCAAACTGTATTGGTGATTCCTGTGCAAGCGTCTTTCTCGCATGGATAGTCTAAAGTCATCCCCAGTGCTGTTGCTTTATACTTAGGAGTTATAGATGGTACGTATCCAGCTGCAATTGTAATATTTATTCTTATAATAATAGGATAAATATTGTTATATTAATAAGTGTAGGTAATTTTTAGGTTTCATACACACCATCCCCCTTGCTTCATTATGGATATCGTTATAATTCGGGGTGAAATTTTCCTCGTCCTTTTCTTAGTTCAGGCGAGACTCGTTGATCTCTGACACTTGGTCGTAAGATCTTTGTACCATAAATTGTTTTTTCCATTAAATTCTAAAATCCTATGGTCTCAATGAATGACAACAGTTTCCTTATTGGTAATTTTAGGATATCTTCTGGTTCAATCGTCAGTTGACCAGTACCAGTAAATTACTGCATCACATCACTTAGCACATTGCAATGACATCGGATGTGTAATGGAGGTCTCATCTTCCATTTTGCATTTTCTACACCATGATTGTTTACCTTACCTAGTTGGTATAGGTATTTTCTTAAACGGCAATGTCTAGTCAC
Source organism: Diabrotica undecimpunctata (assembly GCF_040954645.1). Taxonomy (NCBI): domain Eukaryota; kingdom Metazoa; phylum Arthropoda; class Insecta; order Coleoptera; family Chrysomelidae; genus Diabrotica; species Diabrotica undecimpunctata. Next base: position 24,337,273 of record NC_092806.1, on the reverse strand, counting down.
CACATAGGCGCCGGCAGCGGGGTGTAAGGAGGTGCAGTTGCAGCCCCTGTCTGGAAAGAAAGTACATAGGTATACATGTATAGTTCTATATTTGATTTTGGTTAAAAGTGACTGTTTGAATCTCTCCTTTATTGATTTGCTCTTGAATAGCACTCCGTTTCTTTTGATGATTCCTTATCAGCAACTTCTGAACTTCGTTTTTTGTAGCATCGTTAGTGATGCCACAGAATGGTTTTGGGCCTACAAAGGTTTTTCTCTAGCCTTATTTTATTAATATTAAGTGATTTTATGAAGAGTTAACAATATCCACAATTCATATGTTTTGACAAGCCGCGTATATTACGGAAAAAAATTAATATTTGATGATTGTATTTTAGGTTTTGGAACATGCAGAAATTTTTAAAAAGAATAACTTTTTTTTATAAAACTAAAAATAAAAAAGTTTCCCTATGGTGTCGACTTAATTGGACCGTATAGATGAGTGCCTTAAGAACTGCAAAAAAAAATCTCATGTGGGATTCGAACCCTGAGCGTCCGCGTGAAAGTACGATATTCTCACCACTAAATCACTAATCATTGATAATTATTCTGTATAGACAAGAGAGTATGCTACGTCTCAAATCATAGTAGAAATGATTCTTGGTCAATAATTTAATTTTGGAATAAAAAATTACTACTAATGCGTAATAACCTCTAAAGGTGCGAAACTATCGATAGTCCTAAAGTAATGTAATTTAAATTTATAGGGTTCTATCGATAATTTCCCACCTCTACTAGTTTCATCTTTTTTTATTTCACAGCGTATTATGTTTTCCATCTTTTGCGTTATTTTGCCGGTTCTTAAGGCACTCACTTTGAAAGACAACTAATTTCTTTTTTCATTAAAATTATAAAATACAAGGTGTTTCATTTAAAATTATTAAGTTACTTTGGTTTGAAGTTTAAAGAACTAGCGTATCATTTGTGAATACCCTGTATTTATAAATTCGATTTCGATGTAAATTCCTGAAAGAACGTTATCTATTCATCATGTGCAAAAGTTTTCAATAGATTATAATGTGTAAATGATGAACTATTAACTTTGATAAGTTTGTCTCTACCTGTCAAAATTTTTGAAAAAAGATGAATACTTAAAAAATATGAAGTTCTGGCCTATGGTACCTTATACCACAGTATAATAAACAATCAGAATGCCCATTCTGCATCTCGTTCGCGCAGACGGAATCAGCCATGTTTTAGTCGGAACCAGTGCTGTTTAGTGACATTTTATCTTGTGTGCTTAGAAAAATAACCAGGTTTAATTTATTTACGGCAACTATACTTAGACATAATATGCACTATTTTATTCGTACTTTTAGTTGAAGAATAGATTAAATTGTTTCAAATGTACTAAACTATTAATCTCTACAGTTCTGTCGTAGCTGGTCAGAAATTTCTCAATTCGAGTCTGTTTCCGTTTAAAATATGGCGACCGCGTGCTGACAAACTTCAAAGGCGGCATCTGAGAGTGGGCATTCTAATTGTTATTTATTCTGTAACGTAACTATTCAGTGATAATGCAGGGAACATGTTTTTGAAACTTCAGATTTTCAAGAAATGTGTATGATAATTTAAAATATTGTCCTAATTATAATAATTGTCCTTAATAATAAATGGGGAATAATCGAAAAAATCGATATGAATCAATATCTGTCATATTCCCCCAAACTTTGAAGCATGGCTATTTATTGAAATTCGAACATTGGTACAGCAATTCTTTTATACAAAGACCGACGATTATGTCTATTTCGGAGATTGTACAGTAAAGGGATACAGTGCTGGAAGTGGACAAGATTTTTCGTACAATGCTAGGATTGTCCAATTTCGGGCTTTGCTCGTAACATACCTATGTACATAATATTGGAATAAAATTTTGGAACTTATTTTTAAAAAAAAATATCTTTAAAACATACGTGAGGTGAAATTTACGTTGAAATAACAAGTGCTACCAGTATATACTATACAAGGAGACTGTTTGCAAACTTCATAATCTGATTCTAAATTTACACCTGGTGGTATTATGCCGCCATCTTTACCTGAAACAAAAATGTTATATTTAAATATACTACATAATATAAAAAATTTAAAAAAAGATCGAAAACTTTTAGAGGGGTACATATATATCTTGGTTTCAATTAAAATAGAATCCTCATCTTGACAAAATATTCGCAGCATAGATTTATCAATCGTGTTAATTTAAAAAATATTGTAGGATTATCCCATATCTCTCAAATTTTAAAATATACGGATGGTACAAACTATATACTTTAAAGAGATCAAAGATGTAGTACTAGATGTAGTAATAATAAACTAGATTAATTTAGAACTGGAGGACAATAAGTGAAGTCGATTTTAACGTTTGATGCGCCTGTTGTCCACTAGATGGACAAAAATAAGGGGACAAAAAAATGTAAACATTGTTTGAAATTGTTTCCAGCGATAAGTATATGGAATTTTGGGTAAGTAGTTTTAAGTGATATAATCTCCTGGCTGAAAAATAATCATTTTACTTATACGAGTGTATTTTTAAATCATAATGATATTACTTCCTCTCATGTTACCAGTTGTATTGTTAGACCAGTCTGGTTAAAAAAAAAGTTGGAAAATTTTTTCGCAGATATCTGACGCTTTTAAGATAAAGGTGGGGGTTACTAGATGACGAATAGATAAAAAAGTACTCGTATTTTTACCTTGCGTTTTTTTTTAAACAATAATTTATGGTTTCAATTTGATTTTTTGTCTATAAGTTTTTTCCCTTATACTTTACATAAACAATATTTATATCATTTTTTATATCAAAAATATCTTTATTTTCCCGTTTGTTTCAATTAAAATTGATAAATAATTTACGGAGATATTTGCAAAAAAGCAGGTTTTTCCACTAATTTATAAATTTTATTAATTTTTTTATTAACAAAATAAAATGTTATTAATACATTTCAACATCGAGGTATTACCGTCTTTTAAATTTGTGCGAAAATTCCCCCCGATCGGTCAAATAGTTTAAAAGTTATTTAATTTATTTATCCCTGATGCTAAATATTTAAACTATTGAACTTGTCCTATTAATGATGCTAGACACATTTAGCAAGTTTCATAGGATTATTTAAGACTTAAACTATCTCAGAAGTTAAATGCATATTGCGTTTTCATCGAAATTATTTACAAAATAAACGTTTGAAAAAGGGGTATGTTTTTTACTTATAAACAATTGTAATTACTTCTATACTTTTCAAGCTACAGACTTGTACGTACAACCATTGTATAGCTGGTAAAAAAACTCACATTAAAAAAACCTTCTATGACCAATAGGAACGAAGTTAGGGACTATTTTTTTAAAAATCATATCTCCATTGTTTATACACATTAAGAAGTAAAATTTGCACAAATTTTGAATGAAAATCTAAACTTTATATTGAAATTTATAGCTATAAAATTCATCCAATTTTTCGAAACTTACAGCCCTTCGAAACGAAGGTACTTTCGAAAGATCGACATAGGAAAGTGGAGGGGATAACTGTTTCAGCTCCGTTTTTTTTTTTCGAGATCGGAATTGAAACAAGTAGGAAAAATTTACATTATCCCGGCTTCCATTGCAGCTAGAAGCCTCTTTTTTTTAATCTGCGGTAGCTCGTCGAAATATGAATAACTACATGGTTTTCACTGTCCGGGAAATATGGGAAACCTCGGAAAAATTGAGTCCATTTGAAATTCATAGTAAAAACTTACTTTTTTTTAATTTGGCTGAAATAGTCTGTCGCAGAATTAATAATGATGACATAATTTTCACCCGACACACCTCTTCGTGTGTCGGGTGATAATCGTAAAAAAAAATAATTTAAAACCTCGATTAACAGCCTTACTTCCGCGAATTCAGAGTTACGCGATTTTCAAATTTTGACAATTCGTCATTTGAGTGTCGAGAATCGTTCGATTATCGATGTGATAGAATTACCGTTCACACATTATTGCTCATTCAATGCATGATACTATGATTAAGAAGATAAGATATTGCGCATAAGTCGTGACGTAATTGGAGACCTGCACGTTCGTAATGTCAGTTTTTTGTATGTGTCAATAAACAATCTTTAATAGTTTGGAGATATCCTTTTGTGTACGATTATTGTAATTATTAAACCTTTTTTTAATATTATTATTTTGCTAATCGAATAATTTCATCACAGAATGTATAAAAATCCCATTTAACTTTAACAAGAATTCAAATTCTGGTCTCCAATGACGGCATGCGCGAACACGACCGATTTTGTGCTACGGGAAGATCCTATCTTGTTATTCATAGTATCATGATTCAATGTACATGACATGACTTTTCGCATGAAATTTTTATTTTTTATTAGGTATTTCTTATCTTCAGTTTTGTCTACGAATTGGTTGTTTGTAATTTGGATATGTATTGTAATTGTTGAGACTGTATAATTTATCTATATTAAATATCAAAGTGAATATTGTTGTTGCATTAGCTCTGTCTGATACGTTAGTGAATACAAATAAAGGAACTGGTGGCTGCTGTCCAAGGCATTTGTGAAACTGTGAAACAGTAGCTTGTCTTAGTGATGTTTTAGGTACAACTATATCACTTAGTCGACTTCTTCAGTCACCAAAATTAGATTTTAAGTAGGCTACTGAGGCCACAGAGGACACTAAATACATTCTTCAAAATAAAAGATCAAATGCTAAATCTGTTTTTAGCAAGCTTTACTATGAAGTAAACAAATAGCTGAACAACTAGACATTGAATTGAAGATGCCTCGTATAGTTTCTCGTCAAACCTATCGTCAAAACAAATCTGCTAACTCTTGCGAAGAATATTTCCAAAGATTTATTTATTTACCCCTTTTAGATAATATCTTAACTTCCACCTTCCAGGATATTACTGGACCAACTACTTACTGCATATTCCACAGTAGAACAAGAGTTGTCACTGTGGATTCAAAAGTGGAAAAGAGTCGTGCAAAATAATGGAAAACTTCCTGATTGTATTTTAGAAGTATTAGAAAACTGCGATATTCATAGGTATGTATCCAAATATCAGAATATTTCTGCAAATATTAATTACACTGCCAGTCAGTGCAGCAACAACAGACCGTTCTACGCTTAAGCGTCCAAAGACTTGGCTTAGAAAAAGAACTTCTGTTAACTGGTTTAGCACTCATCAATGTGAATCCTGAAATTTCTCAAGATGTTGATGCAATCATAGAGCGATTTGCGAAATCGGATAGGCGAAAAGAATACATTTTTATAAAATTATATAATATTTACTTTTCTTATAGTATTTTTAATCACTGAACTTTTATTTACCACTCGTTGCCGGCTGTTGCTGACGATTCGTGCACTTATAGCCTAATATGCCTAATTATAGAAATAACTATTCCTTAATTATATTATGTTTTTTGTTGAATAAATTAATTTAAATAAAATGCTGTTTACACTTATTCTTAACGTTTCTTCTTCATTACGAAAGGTGGCTATAACTACAGCTAATTGCTCTTTATCTTGAGCTGTTCTTAGTATCGAATGTGTGTCCATGCCTGTCCAGTCTCTTAAATTCTTCAGCCAGGAGCATTTTTTTCTTCCTGGACCTCTTTTTCCTTCTACTTTCCTTTCCATTATGAGTCGTAATAATATTTTTCTTCTCTATGAATGTGTCCTAGATAACTCGTTTTTCTATTGTTTACAATATTTAGGAGTTCTCTCTCAGCCATTCTTCTCAGCACCTCGTTATTGGTCACGTGCTCTGTCCACGAAATTTTCAGCATTCTTCGAAAAACACACATTTCAAAGGCTTCTATACGCTTCATACTTGTAATTCCGAGAGTCCATGTTCGTATAGCAATAAAGAATAAATGAATGTTGTTACAAATTGATATCCCCCCCCCCCGACAAAAAATTTCTGGGGATCAGCCACTGAAAGGTGCAAAAATCTAAATCCTGTATCAAAATCACCCTCAAGACCCATGACCCCCCCTGACAAAAATTTCTAGATCCGCCACTGATTAAAGGATGATGACTTAGTAATATTATGTGACAAACAAGTGGGGAAGAAATAGTTTTGTTTTTAAATTTATTGATGGTATTGAAACAAGAGTTCCTATTGGAATTTTTCTGATTTAATAGGACAGAAAGATTTTGGATGATGATATCTAGCTCAATGAAGAGACTCTGAAGGTCTTTTTCAGAAACCTTTCTCGGGATGGAGTATTTGACACCTAGATTAAATAGATCTAGTTCCTTTTTGTCAAAGACAACTTAGGAAAGATTTTTAAGCCTAAGGTGAAATGAAAAGTTAGAGAATTTTGACCTGTTAATATTACTGACATGATTCAATGAATTTGAATTTTATTTAATAAGATTATCCAGTTTAAATTTAAGTTTATTAAATTTAGTTGAGGTTACATTGTCTAATTTATCTGTACATTATTCAAAAAGTTGTTTAAGTTATCATATCCTATGTATTCTAATAAAGAGTCAGAAGAGAAATGTTCAAAGCTATGAAAAACTAGGAGTACTAAGTCAGTTGGTAAATTTAACAAAACTAACTCTTGAAAAAGTTTAATGTAGAGTACCAATCCAGGGATAACTGTCTGAACCTTTTAAAATAAATAACGAGCTGCGCCAGTAAGACCATTTCTCCTGTATTCGCGATTGAAAACAAAGTATCTGACCTCTGGCGGAATAAATTTAAACTACAAAAAGTGGTATAAACAAACCAGGCAGCTGATGATTTGAATAGAATTATTAAATTTTTTTAGTAAATTTCAGCATTATGACTATGTCACAGTATATTGCCAAAGAATATTCTTTTTAAACCAATATACTGTGACTACGTTAAAGTATTTTAAATCAAATCGATATTGTTCTGTTCCTCAATGCAATTCAAGATCGACAAAAGATATTTCTCTATTTCTCTTTCCTAAACTGGAAAACTTGAGGAAAAAGAGGAAATCAATAAAAAAAAATACCACTATCATTAAGTCAATAACATAATGAGAATACATAATTTATTTTCTTGAATAACAGGAATACAAATACTTACCATGTTGGGATAGTATCGTGAGGTTTTTTCCTCATGATTTATTACGGAATCTTTTAAATACAAATCATGTGCTATGATCTTTTTTGACCGGTGACTCTCCAAGTTAAGGTTGATTTCATGTAACTGCTTCCCCTTCAACCAATGGTCTCTTTGCTTCACCACAATACTCAAAGATATCATTAGACTAATTTCCATTTTTAAATGATAAAAATAACTCGTCTTAAACCAAACTAAACATGCAAAAGCAATGGTAAACATTAGTTGTTTATACCATTTATTTCGGCCATGACACTGCAATCGACCTGACCTCTACATTCAGTTTCAATCGCGAATACTGTTCAATCTGGCTTTGGAATAAGTAATACGTATGTCACAAACCAAAACCATTTATGAGACTTATGTAGCACTAAAAGAATCGGCGACAAAAATGGGTTTAGTAATAAACACCGACAAAACGAAGTACATGAAAATAAGCACGCAACCACAAATCCCATACCCACTTGTTATAGAAAACGACGTCATCGAAGCAGTGAACGAATTTGTATACCTGTGAGCGATCGTTGATACTGAAAATAATATTACCGCGGAAATAAACCGCAGAATTTGTACGACCAGCAAATGCTATTTTTGGATCAATCTCCTTCTTAAATCCACAATTATACCAAGAAATACAAAAATAAAACTCTACAAAACAATAATACGCCCAGTCCTAATATATGGTTCAGAGACCAGAACCTTAACAAAAACTAATGAAAACATGTTAGGATGTTTCGAAAGAAAAGTACTAAGGCAAATCTATGGAGCGGTGAAATGACAATGGAGTGTGAAGAAGAGATACAACTTCGAACTTTATATAATAAACCAGGAACCAGCTATCGTAAAACCTATTAAGATAGGACGTCTGAGGTGGATAGGGCATCTAATGCGGATGAAACAAAATGACATAGCTAGAAAAACGCTCCTTGTTAGACCCATTGGTCAGAGAAGAAGAGAAGAGAATAAAATCATTTGACATGAACCATAGATGTTCGTAGATAGATATAAGATTTAAAAACATACCTTAATAAATTATACGCAAAATTTTTACTAAATTCTTCAACAATACTTACATTTACTCACAAGGGTCGAATCGACAAAGCCTATAAATATAACTACAAAACTTATAACAAAAAAGTGTTGCATTTTCTTTGTTATTACTGTTAAATAAACTAGGAAATAGACTAAAAACCTAATTTTATATAGGTTTTTAAAATATGCAGATAGCATCAAGTGATCACAATCTATAGCAAAAACAGATAAGGTGACTATTTTCAAGTAATCTTACGGTATAACATTATTTTTTTGATAAAGGGTTCTCAAAAACATAACTTGTACTTGAGTGTAGCTCAAAACTATGAAGATTTATTGTCGATTAATATGATAAGTGTGTATAAGTTTACAGCTGTAAATATTACAAGCAAGTGTACAGATAAATTTTTACAAACCAAAATAATTTTTTATTGATAAAAAAGAACCATCGGTTTCGGGACTCACAATGTATTTTCCATCATCAGACCCAGTATGAATTCTTTCCTTGATGAATACTTGGTGAATCTCCAGACAGCAAAAAAATCAACCATGCAAGGCAGTCATAAAAGGGCTGTCTCAAATGAGAACATTAAAGAGATAACGAATTGGAAGAAATGTTTTAGATTCGTTTCTCTTCTTATTTCAAACGCTAGCACAAGTAAAGTTAATCCAAAGTTAATTGAAAATTGAAGTTTTACGAGGAGGTTCAAATATATTATCTGATCAGATCTGTTTTACTACACGAAGCACTGTATGCAACTTAACTAAGCTATGCAAGATATTGTCTCTGCAGGGATTGAGATGTTCCGTCTCTCTTGTTCCAGTTAAACCAAAGCACAGTGTTGCCAGATGTTAAATAAATAATAAATTTCTTCATTTTTTTACTTCGAAATCTGAGGCAAAAGCAGTGGCGGATCCAAGGGGGGATCACGGGGGTCATGAATACCCCCAAAACAAAATTAACTATTAATCAAATAATCCTAAGAAAAATAATTTAAAACCCATCAACCCTATAAGCAGGAAGTCAAGAGTGAAATGATTCAAACTCTTTTATTCTAGGGGTAAGTGTAGAATTATACGAAAGCCTTTTTAAATTGCTCTTTAAAAAAATCATCAATTCTAAATACAGTAATACCTCGACTAAGACTTCCACGAATTCAGAGTTACGTGATTTTCAAATTTTGTCAATTCGTCAGTTGAGTGCCAGAGGCTCATATAGTTTCTCGTCAAAACCAATCTGCTAACTCTTGCGGAGAATATTTCCGAAGATCCATTTATTTACCCCTTTTAGACAATATCTTAAATGATTTAGAAGAATGACTTTCACCAAAAGTTATGAATCTATTTAATTTTCAAGTCGTTTTACCTAAAACTGATAACATACCAGAAGATAAAGTTGCATTAAAAAAACTGTTGACACCAGAATATTATTGGATCAACTACTTACTGCATATTCCACAGTAGAACAAGAGTTTTCACTTTGGATTCAAAAGTGGAAAAGAGTCATGCAAAATAATGGAAAACTTCCAGATTGTTTTTAGAAGTATTAGAAAACTGCGATATTCATATGTATCCAAATATCAGAATATTTCTGCAAATATTAATTACACTGCCAGTCAGTGCAGCAACAACAGAGCGTTCTATGCTTAAGCGTCTAAAGAGTTGGTTTAGAAATAGAAAGGTTAACTGGTTTACCACTCATCAATGTACATCCTGAAATTTCTCTAGATGTTGGTGCAATCATAGAGCGATTTGCTAAATCGGATAGGCGAAATAGATAAAATTTATAATATTTACTTATCTTATTCTTTTAGTATTTTTAATCACTGAAATTTTATTTACCACTCGTAGCCGGCTGTTGCTGACAATTCGTGAGAAAATTTCAAATAACGAGTAAAAAAATATTTTACTCACTTATACCTAGCCTAATATGCATAATAATAGAAATAACTATTCCTTAATTATATTATGTTTTTTGTTGAATACTACTACTACATGTAGGTTTATAACGTTCTCCGCCGTTTTCCGACTTCCAATTGACACTTAGTTCGGTTGTTCCATAGGTCTTCTTCTATGGACCTCTCTCTCAGTTCTTTATTGATTGTCTACTTTGCCAACTTTTTTTCGGTCTACCTCGTTTTATCTTTCCTTCTGGTTGCCATTTTAATATTTCCTTTGGTCTTCGTTGTTCACCCATTCTTTGTATGTGTCCGAACCAGATAAGTTGTTTTGTTGTTAGGTCATCTGTGATTGTTCGTTTGATTCCCATTATTTCTCTAATGCGTTCGTTGGTAATCCTTTCTCTTCTAGATCTTCCTGCAGCTCTTCTCCGAAAATCCTTTTCCGTAGCTTTCAGTTGAATTTCATTTTTTGTTGAATAAATTAATTTAAATAAAATGCTGTTTACACTTATTCTTAAGGTTTCTTCATCATTGCGGATGGGTGGCTATAACTACGGCAAATTGCTCTCTATCTTGAGCTGTTCTTAGTGTCGAATGTGTGTCCATGTCCATGCCTGTCCAGTCTCTTACATTCTTCGGCCAGGAGCATTTTTTTCTTCTTGGACCTCTTCCTTCTACTTTCCCTTCCATTATGAGTCGTAGAAAGTTATATTTTTCTTCTCTCTAAATATGTCCTAGATAACTCGTTTTTCTGTTGTTTACTATATTTAGGAGTTCTCTCTCAGTCCTCATTCTTCTCAGTCCCTCGTTATTGATCACGTGCTCTGTCCACGAAATCTTTAGCATTCTTCGAAAAACACACATTTAAAAGGCTTCTATACGTCTCATACTTTTAATTCCAAAAGTCCATGTTTCCACTCTCTATAGCAATAAGGAATAAATTAATGTTTTTACAAATTGATATCGGATATCCAACGATAAGATATTAGGTATGTTAAATACATTCATTAATGTTTACACTTACATTGAGTTATTGCATTTAAATTACTTAACTTTGGTTTATACTTATTTATCCTTGGTTTGTTCTTGATTTTGTAGCTATAGGATAGGTGGGTTTAAAGTAATTGTCTTTAAAATACCTAGTTTAAATTGACAGCCCTTGATTTTTCAATATTTATATTTTAATATCTTTCCTTTGGTTTAATAGTCTTGTACACTTGATTTTACTGTCATAAAGTATGTGGGTTTAAATTATTTTTTTTTTGTTTAAGTTTAAGACCCCTTAATGTTGTACCCTTCTTTGTACCTGTAAGGTATTTGGGTTTTAATAACTTCTCATTCTTTTAATATATCGTCTAAAATAATTATTGAGAAAATGATTCCCTTAGATGAGGCACAAATCATATCAATCGTAAAGGTGCAAAAATCTAAATCCTATATCAAAATCACCCGTAAGACCCATGACCCCCCCTGACAAAAATTTCTGGATGCGCCACTGGGCAAAAGACTTTAAGCAACAATCCTAAAAATGGTTGTAGAATTAATTTTATACTGATTATTTCAACATTATTGTTCTAATAAAAAATATATAACTGCAGTTGTACTTGAAAGCTTATTATTAGTTCAGTTTTAATTTTCAGGTAAAAGTTTTTTGTTAGGCAACGTCGCTTAGGTAATTACAGGCATTAGGTAATTTTTAAAAATGTTTAGTTCACTTCAGTGTCGTGCGTGTGGTAAGTTGATGTGTTTATTGTTGATTATAAAATGTCGACACTGTGACGGCCTTTTGTAAGTGATGAATCGCGCGATCTAGGTAATGGTGTGCTTATAAATAATTAATAAGATGTTTAACCTAGTATTGAAGTGACTACAAGTAATAATTGGGAATGTTTGAGGACAGAAAATGATAATTTAGCCCCATCAAAAAACAGTTGCCAACCCTGGCCTATAGAATCCTGATTGGAATTAGAAAGATTTTTTGAGGCAGAAATATAATACGAAAGAGAACCTTGGCGAATACACGGGAGGGAATGGGGAAATCCCCCTCCCAAAGGTCCAAATTAATGAAAAAAATTAATGAAATATAAAAATATATTAGCTGACATGAAACTTAAACCTCAGACAGACAAATTCAACCCAACAAATCCGCTAGTTAGGAAAAATAAAGGAACTTATTTTATGTAGTTTGGTCCTTTTTTTACTACAAAGGACTGAAAAGGAATTTCAGCAAAACTAGACTAATGTCAAACAAAGATGACAAACCTATGACAAACATCGAAGGGACAGAGATAGAACACGTAGATGAATATACATATCTGAGTCAAAATGTCAAGGTAAGCAAAGAAAATCAGACAACCGAAATAAGCAGACGTGTAAAAATGGGATGGGAAGCATTAGGAAGACTCTCATACATACTTAAAAATAAAAATATACCTCAAAGATTGCGAACCAAAGTATTTAATTCCTGTATCCTACCTGTGCTTACATATGGAGCTCAAACCTGGACATTCACTAAAATAAACATGGAGAAGATCAGAAAAACTCAGAGAGCTATGGAACGACAGATGCTGGGTATCTCACTCAAAGACCATAAAACCAGTGAAAACATTCGTAATAGAACAAAAGTAAAAGATGCTGTCGAACTGGCAGCTAAACTGAAATGGAAATGGGCTGGACATAACGAACGTCTTACGGATGGCCGATGGAATAAAGAAATCGGAAATTGGCGGCCATATGAAGCCAAAAGACCATGAGGAAGACCGCAAATGCGATGGAGCTACGATATTAAAAGAACTGCAGGGCCAATGTGGAAACGTCTTACAGACAACAGAGATGAATGGCGAGAATTAGGAGAGACCTATATTCGGCAATCCGAATAGAGAAAGGGCTTAAAAAATATATTTGCAAACTCATAACACTCATGCATTACTGAGTCTTTTTCTGGGCCATATCTTTTCGTCTCCGTGTTTATTTTATTACCACGAGTCGGGACCAAATGCTGTGACAACAAAGAATGAATAGCTGCTTACCAAATACCAAACTGTTTAACGTTCTCTAAAGCTTCTTGATTGTAACACCACATTCTCACAAAGGCACAGTGTTTGTGTTTGTACATCTCACTGAAAATTACACCAAATGAATAGTTAGGGGCGAACATGCGTACGTATTTAGTTCCTTTAGTGCCTAGTAGCCATTTTTGACAGATAAAATATGCACGATGTATTGGTACTACCCTTCGTATGTACTCGGAAGTTGTTCTAATTATTATCCAAATTTAATCCATGCGCCTCATTTAATCCATGTATCCCAGATACATACGGTATCAGAAGGATTGAGCCCTAGTTGACTTCTTATGCTGGAGTATCTCCTAAAATGCCATCAGCTTAGTTTTATTTTCAATGATCACCATACCAATATCCTCTGCTGGGTCGAGAAGTGAAGTGAACATCTCTCTGGATTTATGGGTCGTGAGTGCAATAAAATCAAAGTCATCTGCATATCTCAATATTTGGGTCTATTTGTTAAATATTTAGCCTGTTTTGTTTACTTCTGTATCTTTCAAACTTTTTCATAATAAGGCGGCACGCCAGCGCATCACCCTGTTTCAGTCCTATGTCCTATGTGATGAATTATTTTGCTAATACAGACTCTCAAAATATAGTAACAAAAAAATATTAAGCAATACTTTTAAAATTGTTAAAAGTTAAAACATTATTAAAAATAAAGCCTGTTAAATAATTATTAAAAATATGATTAAATCAATAAACTCCAAGAATCCTGAAATAATACGAAATTATTTATTAAATACCGCTTTAAATTAAAATTATCATTATCTTACGTTCAATCTTATTTATTAATATATTTGAAGGATAATATTATTTTTTAATTTAATTATCAAAGCAATTTCATAAATGAAATGATAAAATATATGCGATAACCAATTTAATGAAAGATATCATTATCTTAATATATAAATGAAGTCTAAATATAAATAACTTTACATAAAAGTTTAGATCTGACAACTTATGATAGTAAACGAGTAAATGCGTTTAAAGTGGGCCGACCCCCCCTAAAACCATTGTGTTTCTCAATAGCTATATCTTTATAATTCCAATTCAAGTAGTTAAACATGACACTATCAAAAATCTTAGGGATGAATGATACTATGAACATACTACGATAATTGTTTACATCATTTCTTGATCCTAATTTAAAAATAGGTGAAATAAAACCTTATAATAAATAAAGGTTAAGTTAAAAAGTTTATAAAATGGCTGAGATAGTAAATGTCTACATTTTTAACAGAATATTTGGGGTTACATCATGTCCAATAATTAAAATATTAGGCAGAGCTCCCAGGTCTCCAGCCTCCCCGCCGAATGATTATTTGATTAAAAGATTTTTCAGATGGGGTTGTCATTATCTGTCTATCAAATCAAATATGTCATCAGATTTTTTCATTTTAATATACTGTAAAAAAGTTAGTAGCAAATAAATCAACATTTTTTTTAATTTTTTTTTGGAATATTATTCGATGTCCTTTTCTTATTAATGAATTTCCAAAAAATTGTGAACTACTAATACTCTAAGACAGTGGCTGATCCAAGGGGAGGGGTCACGGGGGTCATGTCCACCCCCAAAACAAAATTAAATATCAATTAAATAATCCTAAAAAAAATAATTTAAAACCCATCAACCTATAAGCAGGAAGTCGAGAGTTAAAATGATTCAAACTCATTTATTGTAGGGGTAAGTGTAGAATTATACGGAAGCCTTTTTAAATTGCTCTTTAAAAAAAGTCAACAATTCTAAATACAATACCTCGATTAACAACCTGACTTCCGCGAATTCAGAGTTACGCGATTTTCAAATTTTGACAATTCGTCATTTGGGTGCCAGAGAATCGTTCGATTTATCGATAAGATAGAATTACCGACTACACATTATTGCTCATTCAATGTACATGACATGACTTTTCGCACGAAATCAGCACATTTTTATTTTTTATTAGGTATTTCTTATCTTCAGTTTTGTCTACGAATTGGTTGTTTGTAATTTGAATATGTATTATAATTGTTGAGACTGTGTGCTACATTTTATAATTTATCTATAATAAATATCAAAGTGAATATTGTTCTTGCATTAGCTCTGTCTGATACGTTAGTGAATACAAATAAAGGAACTGGGGGCTGCTGTCCAAGGTATTTGTGAAATTCTGAAACAGTAGTTTGTCTTAGTCATGTTTTAGGTACAATTGTATCACTTAGTCGTCTTCTTCAGTCACCAAAATTAGATTTTAAGTAGGCTACTGAGGCCATAGAGGACACTAAATGCATTCTTTAAAATAAAAGATCAAATGCTGAATCTGTTTTTAGCAAACTTTACTATGAAGTTAACAAATAGCTGAACAACTAGACATTGAAGTGAAGATGCCTCGTATAGTTTCTCGTCAAACCTGTCGTCAAAACCAATCTTAACTCTTGCGAAAAATATTTCCAAAGATCTATTTATTTACCCCTTTTAGACAATATCTTAACTTCCACATTCCAGGATTTTATTGGACCAACTACTTACTGCATATTCCACAGTAGAAAAAGAGTTTTCACTGTGGATTCAAAAGTGGAATAGAGTCGTGCAAAATAATGGAAAACTTCCTGATTGTATTTTAGAAGGAAACTGCGATATTCATAGGAAAGGCAACTCCATCCAAATATCAGAATATTTCTGCAAATATTAATTACACTGCCAGTCAGTGCAGCAACAACAGAGCGTTCTACGCTTAAACGTCCACAGACTTGGCTTAGAAATAGAACTTCTGTTAACTGGTTTAGCACTCATCAATGTGCATCTTGAAATTTCTCTAGATGTTGATGCAATCATAGAGCGATTTGCTAAATCGGATAGGCGAAAAGAATACATTTTTATAAAATTATATAATATTTACTTTTCTTATAGTATTTTTAATCACTGAACTTTTATTTACCACTCGTTGCCGGCTGTTGTTGACGATTTGTGCACTTATAGCCTAATATGCCTAATTATAGAAATAACTATTCCTTAATTATATTATGTTTTTTGTTGAATAAATTAACTTAAATAAAATGCTGTTTACACTTATTATTAAGGTTTCTTTTTCAATACGGAAGGGTGGCTATAACTACAGCAAATTGCTCTCTATCTTGAGCTGTTCTTAGTATCGAATGTGTGTCCATGCCTGTCCAGTCTCTAACATTCTTCAGCCAGGAGCATTTTATTTTCCTGGACCTCTTTTTCCTTCTACTTTCCCTTCCATTATGAGTCGTAGAAAGTTATATTTTTCTTCTCTGTGAATATGTCCTAGATAACTCGTTTTTCTGTTGTTTACAATATTTAGGAGTTCTCTCTAAGTCCTCATTCTTCTCAGCACCTCGTTATTGGTCACTTTTTTATGCCTCATACTTGTAATTCCGAGAGTTCATGTTTCCACTCCGTATAGCAATAAGGAATAAATGAATGTTGTTACAAACTGATATCGAATATCCAACGATAAGATAGAGTTAATTAGAAGTGTTAAATACATTCATTAATGTTTACACTTACATTGAGTTATTGCATTTAATTTACTTAACTTTGGTTTATACTTATTTATCCTTGGTTTGTTCTTGATTTTGTAGCTATAGGATAGGTGGGTTTAAATTAATTGTCTTTAAAATACCTAGTTTAAATTGGCAGTCTTTGATTGTTCATTATTTATATTTTAATAACTTTCCTTTTGTTTAATAGTCTTGTACACTTGATTTTACTGAGTATGTGGGTTTAAATTATTTTCTTTGTTTAAGTTTAAGACCACTTAATGTTGTACCCTTCTTTGCACCCGTAGGGTATTTAGGTTTTAATAACTTCTCATTGGTTTAATATATCGCTTAAAATAATTATTGAGAAAATGGTTCCCTTACATGAGGCACAAATCATATCAATCGTAAAGGTGCAGAAATCTAAATCCTGTATCAAAATCACCCTCAAGACCCATGACCCCCCCTGACAAAATTTCTAGATCCGCCACTGCTCTAAGATCCGAATCTAGATCGACCTTCATCCATCTGTTTACCGAAAGAAACATTTTTTTTTCAAATTTCGTACGTAGACAAATAGATACGTCTGACATGTATTGCCTATCAAAATATGTTAATAGCTATGTTTAATTAAAAAAAAAATAGTAATCAATTTTTTTAGCAAGTTTCACCCATTTGTTTACCAATCAAATTTTATTGAAACTAAAAATTTAAAACATATAAAATAGGTCTATGCGGTATTACCTACGTGTTTACGATCATAGCTATCGGGCAAGCAGGTGTAAACAGCTTACAAATATAGGTAACTGCACCGATCTAATTACCAATAAAAATATATATCAAAATAAAGATTATTTAATAACAAACGCGATTATGTAGTATTGTGTAAAGGGATTTAATTAAGCATCAGATCTAAGTAACTCAATTCAGTTTAAAATTTAAAATCCTTTTAATAACATTACACTATTATTGCGAAAAGCGATTGTTTGTTTATGACATTGAAAATATAGGTGTAACGAGGACGAACGCTGACCTAGTGAAATTTGCAATGTAATCAAAAGCTTATTATATAATGTGTACAAATTAAATAAGTAAAACAATATTATATAAACAAACGTACGTGAGTTAAATAGCTGGAAATCACAGGAGTTAAATTATTATTAAGAATGAAGAATCAAGAGAACAGTCGAAGCTAGTGTTGTCATCCGTCAACTGGGTACTCTCTATTATTGTACTTAGAGAACTAATAAATGAATTATGAGTAGCTAGTGAGTTAGAATAATTAACCACAAGCGGGGGCCACTATATGGAACTCTTGATGGAAGCAATCCCATAAACATTATAAGAATATACAACATCATTATAATTGCCTACAATAAACCGTTCATGAAATACTATTGCCATGCTTTAAAGTTTAAAAGTCGGAGCAAGTTCCGAAAGATATAAATCCGAGCGTCTTATTGATTGTAATAAAGAAGGACGGAGCATAGCAGTTGCGCTTTTCTGCTAGCACCAATGCTTCCTGCTCTCGTTTCTTATGCTGTTACAGTGTACAAAACAGAGAAGTCAATGTTAGCAAAATCGTTTAAATCACAAATTGAAAAAGGTCGATAATTTCAACATCAAATATTGATGTTGAAATTATCGTTGAAAATCGAATTATCGATTAAACTTTGTTGGCTGGCCAGTTCAACAAATAAGAAAAAAAAATACGAAAGATCTCGATTGTATTAATTGCACAGCTTTGGCTCAAAATTTGGGAAGTACACTATGCTGAAGTCTACCAGCTTTCCATGGGTTTACCGAAAGCGATTATACGGCAGCTTTTTACCAGAAAGGTAAAGTTAAACCGTTCAAACTATTTTCAAAAAATGAGAGATACCAAAAGATTTTTGCGTCATTAACATATTTCCTTCTCCATCCTTACAGCTCCCTATTGCTTGGCTTAAACTATTTACTCATTTTGTTTACATTTCTGTAGAACTTTCGAGTTTCCTATTGATTTCTTAGCCATTCTATGTTTTCTAACAGCTTTTCTTCAAATTGCCTATTTTTCTCCTATGTATTCTTTTTTCTTCCCTTCTTAGGGTCCGGTATTCCTCCTTTGCTCTTCTTGTGCATCTAGCTTGATTTGTCTTTAAGTATGCTCTATTTTTGTTTTCTGTCGCTTCTTGGCACTCCTGTTAAACCATTCATTTTGTCTAACTGGTTTGGTTTTCCTTAATATTTCTGATGCCTTCTCAGTTATTATATTTCTACATGTTGTCCACAATTCCTCCACATTTTCCCACGCTTCCAGGCTCTCTATTTCCTCATCCAGTTGTCTTCTCTACTCTCTCGCAACGGTTTCAATGCGCAGATTAACAACATTAATTATGTCTTGTTTCATATGTTTATCCTTCTTTAGGTTTGAAATTCTTCCTCTGATTTTTGCCATTACGAGAAAGTGGTCACTATCTATGTTTGGACCTCGGTAGCTTCTGACATCCATAAGGTCGGAAGAATACCTTGTATCTATTAGAATGTGATCTATCTGGTTAACGGTTTCCTCCACTATCTCCAGTAATTGCCAATATCTTTATGGAAAACTTCCGAGATCAGCGCACTATCTACATATATGCTCAAAGCCACATCTTGGCTACGATATGTTCATGATACATTCGTCATTTGGCCCCATGGCAGAGATGCTTTGGTGTCTTTTTAAACCTATCTGAACAGTATACATCCTAGTATCCCGTTCACCATGAAGGTAAAAACTGATTCATCCCATTTCTTGACGTTATCATAAAGAAAAATCAATCCCAAGGTTTTTATCACTCTGTTTATCGAAAACCCACCCATACCAATCGTTACTTGCATGCCAACTCTCATCGTCCACCTTCACAAATTAATTCAGTCATTAATACCCTTTTCTCCAGATTAATACGCCTTTGCAATGATGCAAGTAGACTCGCTAAGCTCTCTTGTTTAAAACAGCCCTCATCCAAAACAGTTACCGCAAAAATCACATCAACAGGAGCATCCACAGACATCAATCTCCCACTCAATCTCAACTTAAAGACTCGGACCCTCATCATATGAAAGCTTTTCTTCCTTACATCATAGGTGTCACTGACAAAATCGACAAAATTCTTAAATCAAGAGGAATAAAGCCAAAAATTGGCTAAGAGTGTTATCTAAACATGTAATTTTTTTAAAGTCAATGTCCGAGATTTTCTCCTTCATGTCATATGTATATTTCCTTTTTTTGCTTATCAAATTACATTTTCAGTACACAAAAAGGCCATAAAGGATAAAATCGTGGTAGAACATTGTATTGAAATACGACGGTCTTTGTTGAGTTCTAATTCTGTTCAACATAGACTATGTGTTGTGTGCCAAATCGAACCCTGGCTGTTTTTGGCTGATACAAGACATGTTGCCACTTTGTTGTTCACTCCATGCTCAGGTCTACGCCGTTATAAGATTGAACTCTTCGGAAGCCATTGCGCGGGAGTGGATTTGGCAACACCAGCCATCATTCACATTGTGTTGTTTAATTAGACATCTATTTTTTGTACTTGTGGGCTGTTAAGCTATAACTGAGGAACGGTATTCCGCTGACGAGGACTAGGCCCACCGCAGATGATCGCAAGGTGGATGCTGATGCTCTCCATGTTGTGCCACACAACTTCTGGATTTCAGTTTTTCCGTTTTTATCAGATACTCTTTGAAGTTGGATTTCAGTTTTTCCGTTTTTATCAGATACTCTTTGAAGGATAAGGTTCTATCGAAGGTCACCCCTGGGTACTTTGGCGTTGTATTATAGGAGAGTGTGGAATTTTCAAATTGTATATTATGCATTACTGGGAAATGAGAGGTATGATAAATAAAACATAAATATTTAACACAGTTAAAATACTTTAGAATATATTAAATTATTTAAGTCATAATGCACATTAACAAATATTTAAGAAGTTTTGCTTATTCTAAAAAGGTCACTCTTTAGCTTTTAATTGATTAAGAATTTGATCAGACACTACTTTCGTTGCTTTATCCGCGTTCGGTATCAAAAACCTATCCATGTCCGATATTTTCAAATTCTCACCATCGGGTACGCCATACTTGAAGGTGATTAATTCGGGATGGCGTTTCCTAGCGGTGATTTTCACTATTGCCGACAAAGGCCGTTTTACGATGACTTCTGCAGCACCTTTAATATTCGGGATTTCTCGTAATACGATTAATTCGGTTCTGGTAACAATCAGATGACTCTTATACATAAATCCATTCAATTTTACTTCCTGGCACGGGAAGTGTTCGATGACGTCTGATTGTTTTAGGTAGGCCTGAATTTGCACCAGTTCTTGTTTGTCTTCAGGCCCAACGTACTAAAATAATAAATAATATTAATTCCTTATCGATTCTCGATCGTATTAGATTTGATATATCGAAAATGTTATTTATAACAAAGAAAATATATATCAGGGGCATCAATAAAGAATACGAATTCAAGTAGGAATGAATCTAGTCTAAACCAGTGATTCCCAAAGTGTGCGCCGCGGTGCCGTCATTAGGAGACGCGAAATATTTAATTAAACATTTCGGCAATATTCTTGGAATTTCTAATTCTCGTAAACTTTCGTCGTAAAAATCCTCGAAGTTTTGGCAGCAGAAAGTATACCTCCAAGTAAGTTAAAACAACATTTAGAACCAACCATTCGAACTTTGCTGGTAAACCTCACTTTTTTACCAAGAAGTTAATTGAATTTAAAAAAAAAAAAAAAAAAAAAAAAAAAAAAAGGCAATATGTATTTATAAACATTATGTCAATACACAAAAAAAATCTTTTTTGATAACGATTTCCGGAGTGAAAATTAAAACGTCAAAATATTAGTTAATATCACAACCAATAATTAGTAATAACTTTAAAAAGACCCATACCATCGCAGAGCAACTCATTCTACCGACTGCTGTAGATTTAGTGAACATTATCATTGGCGAGTCGATGCTTTAAAAAGTCCCTTTGTCTAACAATAACATTAGACACTAAAAGTAAGTGAATGTCGATTACAACTCAATGAAACAACAGATAATAATAAAGACGCACTCTTGAATTGTTCCGTACGGTTCTTTAATGGTAATTCAATCGCTGAGGACCTTCCCTTTTGTAAAACTATTACTGGAAGTACAAAAGCTCAGGATTTGTTCGAGATCCTGAATATATTTATGATTGAAAATAATTTAGAATGATGATAAATGAAGGCTGCATGATGATTATGATGATGATGATGATGATGGAAGCTGATTACACACATCTTTTTTGTACTACTGCTACTCACGATACCTCTCTCGCGGGGATGTATTGTCTCGTAAACTCCAATTACTGCAAGAAATATACGCTTTCCTTGAAATGCACCACCAAAAGAACCACAAAGGTAAGACACATAAAATAGCCAACACAGAGCAATACAAACAAAAGATTTTAACCAGATTAGATGAATCTGAGATAAAAACAATAAAATACTAACAAACCATAAAATGTAAAAGATTCCGGTACACATTTTGAGAGATATTTATGATGGAATTACATCTAGTTTTAGGTGTAGACGAGAGTAATACATTTGAGTAGTAGTGATAAAAGCAAATAGAATTATTATAAATATAAAAAATCATTATCTTACTTCATTTGCTACGTTATCGTGATCATCATCAATACTAAATACTGGTGCAACATCCCTGTACCTCTTGCCTATTTTATCAGTACTAGACACATGCCTCTCGGGCACTGGACTTCCATTGGGGTTAACAATATAATCTATCAGCCTCCCTTTTACTTCCGCAGATTTTGATTTCATGGCTGCTGAAATTTTACCAAAGAGGTCATTCGACTGCGATGGTTTCTGACTAGACTGCAGCATTTTTGAAGCGTACGTAGGAGCACACACGATGCAGCTCTTGGGGTTATGATCTTGAAGAAAATCGTCGACGTTGTCTGAGAAATAGTTGTGCACAGCTATATAGCCGCCCATCAGTAGCGAGACATATTGTGTATGCTTTTGAAGAAACGACGCAACTACCATATGTGTGTATTGGTCTTCTTCGTTTCTGCCAGAACCCAGGAAACACAAATGTTCACCTCCTACAAAATTCAAGCATGTAATAAATTGTAGTTTGTTAGATTTTTAATATGTATTACAACTAATATGAAATATACAGAGTGGATCAAAAGTCTAGAAACGCCTAATTATCTCTTAAATGGATGGTCCGAATTATACAAAAAACAGGGATACACGTATAGTAAAATTCCATTATTTGGAAGAGTGATTTCATCGTTTAAACGCCGAATGTCCTTAAATTTAAATGTACTCAGCGGCCCCCGAAAACTACCCGTTTAATGTGCGTTTTCTCATCAGAAATCATAGAATGTATAATTAGTACATTTATTTGTGCTTCTCTATAGCAGACGTAACCACAAGATGCCGTACAGTGTAGCCGATTCTTGTTCACAAGTAGCAGTTATGGTCATAGAAATCTGAATTTTTCGACGCATCGATTATTACCGACATAAAAATTCCAAAAAAATGAGTTTTTTCAATAGTAAAAGTTGAGCACAAAATTGTATTGAAATAAATTTTATTTACATGTTCAGTTTTGTTACATATTTAAGTTTATAAAATAAAAATTGATAAGTTACATTTCATTCCCATTCCGTTTCAAAAACTTGGCAACTTGGGAATTTGTAAAGCATCGTAGCGGTAATACCACCGCAACTGCCGAAGCAAGAAACGTTCATTTACATAGGCGGTGCTGGCGGGAGTGCTTCTGTTGCCTTTTGTGATTATTTTTTTTTGCGGTTGAAGTTTGTGGTGATAATCCTAGTGTTATTAGAGTTTGTCGTTTTATAGTAAATTTTTAAATATATTCTGTGATTATTAAAATATAATGGACGAACAACCGAGTTGTTCCAAGAGAAGACAGCAAAATGTTAACGTCAGAAGAGAAGGTAGTGATACGATATGAAGGAATTGAATTGCATGATGCAGAAAAATGGCATCAAATATTAGCCAAGCGGTCGATATTTGTAGCGGTTTAACAAAGGTATCCATTAGCTGTATTTATCATGTGCCTAAAAATACATCGGAAAATAAAAAGCAAGTAAAAGTAAAACGTAAAACTAGAGGTAGAAAAAACATTGTTTTGTATGACGAGATAAGACATTTTATTTTCGGAGTAAAATTCTATTACTGAAAACAATTACTTTTTACCCAAGATATCTCGTAGAGTATTAATCAGAACTATGCGCGAAATGAACTTTCGATATGTAAAAACAGGAAAAAGTGTGTTATTAGAAAAAAAATTGTGTGAAGAAGAAAATATTTTAAAGAAATACGCACACTTCGCAGCATTGAACGGAAAACATATTATTTGGATGAAACCTGGATTAACGAAGGTCATACAGTGCGAAAAGATTGGCAAGATTTAAATGTCAAAGGTAAACGCGAAGCATTTATAGAAGGCTGCTTTACAGGATTAAAAGCCTTATCACGAAAGGGACGACTAATCCTTATTCATATAAGAAGTGATACAGGGTTCCTTGATAATGGTTTGCTTCAATATGAGTCAAGAAAAACAAGAGATTATCATGAAGAAATGACTTCCGAAGTATTTGAGTGCTGGTTTAAGAGAATCTTAACAAAATTAGAACCTGGTCAGGTCACGTCAATAGACGTTTTAGCGTAACTTCCGCGACAGCCGGGTAGCATCAATAAGCTTTCTGCAAATTTATTTGTTTTTTATAGCTTTTTGTAACAATAAAACACTGAAAACTTTGTTTTCGAAACTTCCACAAAATTTATTATAAAATCTTATCACTACAGCTGTTTCGGCAGAGTACCTTTCTCAAGTGATCTATTTTTGGTATGCATTTACACATTATAGTCTTTAACGAAATAGGTTGAGGAGGGGAGAACTGTTTGTCTCAAGGTGGTTAAAGACTATAAAGTGGTTTCGTTAAAGACTATAAAGTGTAAATGCATACCAAAAATAGATCACTTGAGAAAGGCACTCTGCCGAAACTGCTGTAGTGATAAGATTTTATAATAAATTTTGTGGAAGTTTCGAAAACAAAGTTTTCAGTGTTTTTTATTGTTACATAAAATGAATTTCCATCAAGTAACGGTCGAATCCATTAATTATAGCTTTTTGCTTATGGCATTCTGTATTTTTAGGGGAATGTAGGGAATAAGCCACAAAATATATTCAAATGTTTAATTTACTGACGTTTCGATCTCTATAAAGAGACCGTTTTCAAATACATAAATGATGGATATATTTATTTTTTATAGCTTTTTGCTTGTTGAATTCTGTATTTTTAGGAAGAATTTTGAAAATAAGCCACAATATATCTATTTACATGGTTAATTTACTTACGTTTCGATCTCTATTCCAGAGACCGTTTTTAAAGTTAGAAAAAAAAAGAAAATAAATAATATAAGATTATATAAATAATAATAATATATAAATATATAATAATAAACAAATAAAATAAATGTAACTATCGTGTATATCTTTGAAAGCGGTCTTTGGATATAGAGATCGAAACGTCCGTAAAAACCTGTAAATAAATTTATATTGTGGCCTATTTCGAACAAATAATATTTAAAAGACATAATATAATTAACGTTGAAATGAAAGTGAGTGTACGCCATTGGATTTTCATGCGTATTTCCCCACTTCTCTGCCTTCAAACGATGAAATCACTCTTCCAAATAGTGCAATTTTATAAGAAGAAGAAGATTTGAAATTTTATATTTGTAATGCCAAATTTATCATTTTTCTGATATCATTAGTCACTTTGGTTTTTTAAATACAACACCCTATATATTGTACCTTTATTGAAAACTGCCCTTTCAATATTATTATACTTCAGTACACATTCAACCGTATACTATACTTTCGATTTTATGTAGTCAGAAACATATTAAAAAGATAAAACAAAAGCCTAGAAACGTCTAATTGTCTCCATAAATTTTTTTATTCACACTATGTACAACTAAATTTGAACATAACAATTAAAAGTTTTCTACATTGTTATATTAAAATCTACCTATTTAAGAGTTCAAAATGTCTTCCGTTGTTAATTTGTGAGTATCCTAAACTATGGTAGAATGTTTCTATTACATTTTTCCAGGTTTCTCAAGAAATTAATATTGATTCACCATCGATAATTCTGTGCCTTAGTTCTGCAACAGTTGCTAGTTTTATAAATTCTTCTTTTTAAGTATCCCCAATACAAATAATCTTTAGGATTCAAATCGGGTGAACGAGAAGGCCATTTAAATATCTCATCTAAAGAACGCCAAACATTTATAACAAAATGAGCTGAATCTATGTCTTGCTGAAACCGTTTCCGAAAATTGGCTGCAAACTTGTTTTTCAGGGCAGGTACAATTTCATTTCTAAGTAGCATTTCAGAATTATCATTTGTTAAATTTCCTTCCACAAAAAACGGCCCTATTAACTAATCCGATCACACATTTAGTTTTTGTGGTTTTTGAGTATGGAGATCAAGCATCCTAATACCTCTCTTCAAAAAGGGAGACAAATCGGGCCCGGAAAATTACAGAGGAATTAATTTATTAAACACACTAAAGAAAACACTAAAATTAACAACAAAAGTGATAACATATAAACTGAATGAAATTAAAACGATTTAAAATATCTACCAAAACAACACAATAAAAGTAAAAGTAGAAGAAGTACTAACTGACCTTGCTGAAGCTGGCAATGGGATAAAACAGGGAGATTCCCTGAGTCCTCTATTGTTCAATTTGATTATGGATTAAATAATAAAAAAAGTAAAACTAAAAAGGATACCAAATGGGAGAAAAACAACTTAAAATAATCTGCTACGCAGACGACGCAATACTACTCTCTCAGAGTGAAAATGGTTATAACAGCAAATTTACTAAAATGTAAATTGGAGCTGGAAGGTAAGATAATAGAGCAAGTGATGCAGTTAAAATATCTAGGCATCACATTATCTAGCTACAGAAAGCTCGAAACTCAAGTGGAAGATCAAGTGACTAGAGCCACAGTTTGTCTAAATGAAACAATATGGGGAAATAAAAATATCGGGAAAGAAACGAAAGGCAGAATTTACAAAACAGTCATTAGACCAATAATGACATAAGCAGCAGAAACACGACCTGACACAGAGAGGACAAAAATGATGTTAGAAACAGCTGAGATGAAAACAATTAAAAAAAAATTGATGGTAATACACTATGGGACAACAACTTACTGGGGGCACATTGAAAAACAGACACTCTGTCTGTCATATCTACATAAAAAGAAGAAGAAGATAAGAAGTAATATTTTTTACATATTTCTAATAAAAAAATAAATAAAATGATAGCACAAAAATCAGATCAGATTTTAAAAGCACAAATTGAATATTCTACAAAAATATAACAAGACGAAAAAAACTAACTTCTAGACGTGAAAACGGTGTGTATTTGATAACATGTGTGTTAGGATGCTTATTTGCCAAACCTATCAGCCAAGTTAATCCCGTTGGAATATATTAGTATTAATCGCGTCCCAATATCCAAAACAAAGAAATATATTACAATGCGTATTATCACTAACAACTGTTACACTGTCTAGATATCAACCAATTTTACTATAATCGCTTCTTGTGATTACAATCTAAGGAATGTTTCTGGGTGAAAACTTATAATTCATCACTTATTCAAAATCGGGCAACACTGTATGTGTTCTGTATTTCGTAATATTTGTAGAATTTGGATAAGAAGCTAACATCACACTGTCCTTGAAAATGTTTCAATAATTAATAAAAAGTTACTTATTACTGACCAATTTCTGGAAACGACATATTAATTTGTGACCTTTCAGATGGTATAATTATATTTCAGAAATACTAGCTGTAATATATGATTTAGGAAAACGCGGGAACCTACTGTTTTCCTAGTATTTTTAAAATTTTTATTGCGGCAAGGAACTGCAATCCTGGTGTTTTTTTAAACTTTTAATGGACTGCGCGTGCGTGCTAAGGTTATTGCAACTTTATTAATTATTTTCATGGCAATAACAAACTCACCAAATGTTCAATATATCTGACCAGTTGTTAGCGTTTTAATCTCTATCGAATACAGTCATTTGTTTTATAGATTTCTGTCAATGAGGTACAATCTTTTTTTCCCCTTAAAAATTTTAAACCCTTAATAAAAAATTAACTTTAACCTCTAACTGACCAAACTCTGAAAATAACTGACTAACTTTATTATGAAAGTTTATTGCGGCAATGATCGTAACTGAATAGAAGACTCATTAGCACTGACTTGTTTAAAATTATAACAATCTGCGATTGTGGTAGTGGTAAAGTTGTATCAAAATAGTAACCTGCCAGAATTTAACGCACATGGAACATAAAGAAGAATGTATTAAATTCTTGAATAATTAAAATAATCAATCTCAAAACTTAAAGTAAGCGCAAATATACTTACCAGCATGTGACTTATGTAGTAAGGCCTGCCTTTGTGCACTAAGTAATCCTTGAACAGCAGTCGCAAAAGCACTAGGTTCTGACAACATTAAATTACAATCTAAGTGGAAGGCAGTAGGCAAATGACCAGCATTGTAATGTTCAATAGGTCTACAATCGACTAGAAAGAATCTAACAGCATCAACATTGATTGTTTCATGGGTGGTATTTTCGACTAATTCATGTACTGTAACTGGGAGACATAAAGCTTGTGAAACGATTGCAACACTATCACCTTTTCCACTGTAAATACTCTGCATAAGATCATTTCTAAAAGAAACTGGGGTTTTTAGTGCGTAATATTGTGCTAATGTGCAAAAATCAGATACATCATCAGCTTCAAGACCACATGGCATGTTATTAAGACTAGCAATTATTTTATCTCGGTTTTCATCATTCATAGAGATTATTTGATCTCTTGCATTAACTACCATTATAAGCGATAGAAAAAATATGAAAAATGGATCTGACTGTTGGAAATAGAAGTCCCACATATTGATAACCACTTCTAAGTTGCAAGTGGCTGCGAAAAGAGATTGAAACCACGAAAGACAATACTGTTCTGGTGTTATTCTTTTTGTATCCAAGAAAGAACATAATTCTGGATCGTGATAAAGTAACAATAATCTTAAAACATGAAAGGCATGGGCATCAGTTTGACTGCTTTGGGGTACATAAGTATCTATTATTGCTTCGAACAAATTATAAGTTGTAGACTTTGGTGTTTTCAGAGTTAAAATAGGAGCCAATAACTCCAACCAACCATTTTTCTTAACATACTGAATATTTCTGCTTTTGCAATAAAACGTTATAATTGATTCTAAGTCTGAAATAACGGAAAGTCTATCATCCTCTTCGTTTCCTAGTTTTGCTACAAAAGCCGCACAGTCTTCCCTAAGTACAGTTTGATTTGGCAGGTCGAATACTTCATTAAAATGGTCTAACTGGTTCCCTTTGTCCCTCACATCTAAACATATCTGAAACATTTTAAAAATATAATCCTACAACTTTTGATTTAGCAAAATTAGCAAATTTAGCAAAAATATTTAGCAAAAATTTAGCAAAGATATTTTGATTGTGGAATGGGATGTGGGTTCTACTAATATAAATTAAGGATCATTATAGATTTTAATTCAAAGTACCAAATTCATTGTGCCAAAAAATAAACATAAATTTCTCATTTAAAAAATGAATACTTTAAAATCATTAAATCAATTAGTTAACATCATTGCCGAGAAATTATTTTCCCAAAAATGCATCCATTGATAGAATTATATTTTGTTTTTAACAAGTATCACATAAAAATTAAAATTGACAGTTGTTGGTAAAAAGTATGTCACTGACCAATAGATGATATTAAAGTAATAGAACTCATTTGATGTAAGTCTTGGATTTGATATTAGTCTTCATCATTTATTATTATTAATATATTATTGTAGTAATTTATTTTTGTTGTTAAATATTTTTTCTGCCTTACATAAGAAAACATTTTTAATCTTACTAGTTTCTGACCTCAATATCTTCAGATTCCTTCCGATGCCATCATCTATTTTCACCAAATCTTCCTTGTAATTTAAAAGTATTTATTCTAAAGTCTTACTTGTCCTTATGTAATTACTATATTTATTTAGCAGTATCCATTGTTCTTTTTCGTTACAATTAACCAAGATATCTTAGCTAACATATCACCTTAACTCTTGTGCCTTCACTACGTTTACTATATTCGCCCTATATGATTATCTTGAACAGCAACCCTAGAGATTGCTATTCATATTTCTGGCCTAACAATGAAAAAACAAGTATTTATGGTTGGAAATGGCTTTATTGGTTTTCAAAATATTCTCTCCATGAAAATCAATACACTTTTGCATGTGTTTGAACCAAGGCATTGAAAATCAATGATAATGAAATTTATTTTTGATGTGCGGGAATAAGAAGAAGTCATTGGGTGCCAAATCAGGACTGTATGACGGATGACCCATTAATTTGATGTTTTGGCCAGTCAAAAACTCTGTTGTGTGTGAGCTTGCATTGTTGTGGTTGAAGAAGTTATCTATAATAGCAAACTGCTTTTTAGAACACAAAAGGTGTTTATTAAAGACATATTAAGAACATTTAGATGGATTGAGATAATTATTATTATGATTATTATATGATAATTATAATTATTATGAGGAAATCAAATCAAAAATCATTTTCATAATTTATTATTTATCAACCATACAAAAACAGGCAATAAACAATAATATAACTACCCTCAGGTTACTGTAAATCAAGAAAAAACCTTCCCTTACACTTACACTTATTCCTAAACTGTAAAGAATCTGATCACATTGCAATGGACATGGAATAGAAGAAAGAATGAACATCTAAAGCTTCCAAAAATAAATAAAAGGTAATTCTGAAGGATTATTGGGTCAACCCAATCTTCCAAAACTTCAATTTAGAAACGGATCCTAGTAACCTCTAATCTATGTTTTCATCATTATTAATAACTTATTACATTACTTGTAATATTATTACAAGCAGTTATTATATTATTATTACTTATGTTATGTTGTTTTATCACATTAAGCCCCAAAGCATAGACAGGTTCCTTTCATCTCAGACCAAATGTTGCTACAGTCACTTACATCAAATATACTATGCGCCAAATTTGTATGCATAGTCTGTAATAAAATCATGACATGTGCCAGTGTGGTGTACATGGGACTTAAGGTGTTAAATTAGCAGTTGAATACTGAATACATGAAAGAATTTAAAGGTAATCTCGTAATCATTCATAAATACAAAACATAAATAGATGAATTAATACAATCTACTGACATTTTATACAAAATTTGTAAGGAGATGAAGACATAGATCTCACAGGTTAGAGTTTGATTTGTGTCCTATAAATTCATACATGCAAAGCTGTTTTTTGGTAATCCTTCAATTTCCGATAATAATATATTTCAGCACTGTAAATTTTGTAATATTTACCTTGTGATATGATAAATAATGAGTCATATTAGTGTATTAGTTTACCTGCCACACATCAGATCTTAAATTTTCTGGTAGGGCTTTGCCCTTACAGATACAATAAACGTCTGTTGCTGAACATTCCTCTAATAAGGCATTTTCAAGATCACTAATCCTGTAATAAATAAACTATTAGTTTCTAGTATAGACAAACCATATTTAGAAAAATGTTCTATTTACGAAATTTACTTAAATCTTATATAATTGGCTTAATTGCGACATGTTCATCTAAATGTTCACTTACCAATGACTCTCTTCCATAGGACCAGCCATTGTATCATAATTAAATTATTAATATTTAAGACTTTCTTAATTTATTTACTCTTCTAAAAAAACAACGTGTCAATTATGACAAAAATCAACTGAGTTACTTTTACGGTGTGAAGTTTGCAGTTTCAATGCCTTCAAGGATATCGTATTACCAACCTAATCCATAATCAGTCAAAATTGGTTATCGCTTATCGGTATAAAGGTAAGGGGCCAGATGAAAATAAATGAATATTCAAGGCACCATAGGCGGTCAAGAAATTATTCTGTGGGTCCTTTTTTTATTTCGACGAACTGGGCAAAGCCATCTCCACTTAGCTAGATAATGAATGAAATGAAAAGTACTTTAAAAGTGTGTAAAACATTTTGTTCTTTTCTTTCCAATTCATTGAACTGGGTCTTAAAACGTAGATGAAATAAATTGCAATTGACCTATAACTAAATTTAATTTGAAATCAAAATATTCTTTTAAAATATTTACTATAAATTTAAATTAATAGTTTAATGGGCCGAGATTAGGATACCAATCTAAAATCAACAATCAATATAATACAGGGAACTATATTTATATTTAAAGTAGAAAGAGTTTTTTATTTCGAGGTAAAAAATAAACGCAAATATAGCAGAGTAGAGATGTTTTTATATCTGGGATCTGTCTATTTTTTGATTGTCTAAAAAACAGATCTCAGTGTATTAGTTGTGATGTATTTTTTCCTAATCTTTTTAGTGTTTATTTATATATTTTTTCTTTAATATACCTATGGTATTGTTTTTCTCTTCAAATCTCTTTTTTCGGGCATTTCATTGAGATTTATTCTGTCCAACAACACACAGGAGAGATCAAAGAACTGCATATATAAAATACCGCGTAAATATAACAATTTTTCACTACTATTTCCTCTATTTATTCGGCGTAGGTAAGCAATTTGTTGTACAAAATATTTGACAGTATTTTATATGCCATAAGTAGGCTGATGCCCTTAGTAATTACACATTATCATGTCTCTCTTTTTCTAAAACTTAAGTGTCGTTTTATAAAAAAAGGTTTTTAAAGGGTTTAAGAGGAAGATTATTAGAACCAAGCGATTATTTGTAATTTTACAATGGCTTCTTCGGTCGCTCTCAACTAACTTAATAAGTTTGGTAGGTAGGTATTTTTAACAGACCCATTGCTTCTTATAGTCTTTCTGTATCAATTGAGTCGTATGCCTGCTTAAAGTCTATAAACGGAATGTGCAAACCTAGATTTTGTTCATAGCTGTTGTGCAATATTTGTTTCATCGTAAAAATCTGATCAATTGTAGACCTTTCTCTAAGCTCTCTCTAATATTGTCCTGTTATTTCAGATTCATATTTTGTTAGTCGGTTTCTTATTAATAAAGCTAATATCTTATATGCTACTTCCAATAAAGCAATTCCTCTATAATTTTGGCATAGACTTTTATCTTTCTTTTTTGTGGATCGGACATATGGATGCATTTTTCCAAATTGGTTTGAGTAATAACTGCCCCCTGTCCTTAAATATTTCTGCTGTTATACCGTTGTCTCCTAGACTCTTATTTTTCAGCTTTCAGCTGCTTTATGATTTTCTCTATCTCCTGACCTTATGGTTCGTTTATTTCGGCCTTATTATTGCTTTGCTCCGTTCTGATTTGTGATTGTATTTCATGGAGTTCCTCAAAATATTCTGCCCACAATTCTTCGTTTGGGTAGAACTGGAGACTGTCTGTAGCCAATCTGATTCCATATGTGTCTCAGGTTTTTGTAGGGTTTCCTAAACTATATTTATTCTTGAATTTGTATGCAACAAAACCAGCAACATACTTCAAAGAGTCCCGATAATTTTTTTCTTTCGATGACGATGACAAAATGTCATCGTCAATTATATGATCCTCCTCCAAGTAGTGAGCTTCTGTAAATGTATTTTGAAGTATTTTGTCCTCTTCAGACTGAGATTCTTTAAAACCGTCAGTTTTTTCTACCAAATTAGATAACATTTTTAATGTCAAGCAAATACCTTCTGACGCCGAAATATGGCCTGGCAATTTTAAGAACTTTCTAGTGAACTGTTACTTACGCAAGATTAATTAGTTTCAATAGTATTGCGAGATTCTGTAAAGATCGGCCTCCGAATGTTTTCCTAAAATATGAAGGATGATCGTTTGCAGTACCTATTCCTCGAATATAAGAAATAAAGTTCTCTAGCATGTCTTGATTCAACCTCGAATTTAAAATGTAATCAACGTTGTATTTTGCGTGTAGGTAAGGAACAATTACAGCAGCTTCTTACCAGTAACTATCTTTTTGCATAAGTCCATTTTCTCCCCATAGCCCTTCAACGTAATCATTGATGATTATTTTATTACCAATAACAAAACCATGATTCATTACATAATTTTGGGCAAGTTTAGGCAAATATGGAGGATGTGCAAAAACAAAAATATTTAATTTAGTTTAGGAGTGATTATTAAGACAATTTTTGTCATATCCAACACTCAGATGAGACCAAAGGGCAGTATTTACAATACCCATATCACTGGTGATTGCTACTACAATGAAATTGGCTGTGAACAATTCATATACTATTTGCTCACTAAGATTTTTTAGCATTGGCTGAGAAAATTTATAGTATATTGGTTGTTTCCAGTTTGAAAGCACCAAAACAGTTTGACAAGATCTGTGAGGTCCTATGATCTGTTCATTTTTCTTATCGATCTCGATTTTGTTCTAAATATAAACTATTATAATTTTTACAATTATCTAAGGCACAACCCGGCATGTTTGTCGATGATACACAAAAACTAAACTAAACAGACTAAACACTAGAAAGAGATCGAAACGAGAGGCTTTGTAAAAACAGTTCATTTACCGCACGATGCACAAATACAACTACCGGGACACGGACACGGGATCCTACATCTCGAACACCGTAGTACCCTGTATTGTTGCTTCGTAGGTGACGTCAT
Organism: Diabrotica undecimpunctata; assembly: GCF_040954645.1. Taxonomy (NCBI): domain Eukaryota; kingdom Metazoa; phylum Arthropoda; class Insecta; order Coleoptera; family Chrysomelidae; genus Diabrotica; species Diabrotica undecimpunctata. The sequence continues at coordinate 24,302,858 of NC_092806.1, read as the reverse complement.
GCGCGTCGGAGTACACATTTCTATTCCTTGAGTATCATGCCGGTATTTGTGTATCGAACCAATCTTTACTGTTTGCTTTGCTTATTTTTCCTAATGTCTTTTCTGTTATTATCTTCTCTATCTGTGTCCATTCTTGGTCAGTATCTTCATTTGGAATTGTGTCTTCTAATCTTTTTGTTATATCCCGTTTTAACTGGTTTTTGACGATCATTTTTAGAAATGAAAATGTTGGTGCCATTTTTATTTGAGCGCTTTCCCATTATCCTACTAAATTTCAAGTGAATTGGTTCAATCCAATAAAATTGGGAGGTGAATAGCCTGAGTGACTAAAGTAAGATGTTTCTCTTCCGATTTTTGTGCAAAAGTCGCCAATTACTACTTTTAGATCGCAGTTCGGTAGGTCGTTTAAAAGGTCTTCTAATTGTTGGTGAAAATTCATTTTTATATCGGTGCCTTTATCTTCGCACAGTATATGTACGTTAACTATAGATAGTTTACGGTACTTTCCTCTCAGACGTAAACAGCAGATCCTTTCCGAGATTGGTTTAAAGTCTATTACACTTCCCCTGAGACTTTTCTTTATTAAAAACCCCGTACCCAGCAATCTATTTGCCCTACCACTATTAAACAAGATTGGTTTATCAACTTCTGATATTCCGGTTTTGTTTCTTGGAGAGCAAGAAACTTCAGTTCGTATTGATTAAAGAATCTGATTAAGTTTTTCACCCCTCCCTCTTCATAAATACATCTAATATTCCACGTGGCTATTTTTAGGTGGTTTTCCCTTAATTTCTATCCTTTTTTGCATTTACCCCTTTGGTTTCCATAGTTGTCTCCTTATTCTTTACCTTTTCCGTCTTTATTTATTTACACTGCGGTGCTTTTTAGTTTTTGGGTCATTTCTAATAGTTCTGATCTTCTACTATCTCCAAATCCGCTACTGCATGGACTGTATTTGTTTGTGTTTGCTCCGTTAGCAGACCCTAGACATAGTTTGTATTTCCTCCCTACGTTCTAGGAGTTTACGTTTACCCGTACACAGTACGAGGGTGGATTGATATAAAACTAGCCTTTGATATAAAAAACAAGTTTTTTGTAATTAAATCGATTTATTTCTCAACATAGTCCCCTTTTAACTCGATACTCGGAAATAATGCACTCAGGTTTCATCAACGGTGATAAATCGGCGAAAAAAATCCTTTTTCATTGTTCAACTGATGGTCAATGATGTGTATACGTTCGTAGGAAATGTTTACGACCTCTATTAACTCGCGTAGCTTAGTTCGACGATCGGCCATAATCATGTTATGGACTTTGTTGATCATTTCCGGCGTGGTGACTTCATTTGGCCTCCCGTGACGCTTATCATCAAAAACACTCGTACGACCACTAACAAATTCAGCTTTCCAAAATTTTACTGTTGCTAACGAAGGTGCAACCTCACCATAAATTTCGTCCAGGTCGGCTTTGATTTGCACATTCGTTTTACCCTTTTTGTGGAGGAACTTAAATCACTGAACGATACTCGACTTGTTTTTAAAACAAACTAATTGTTTTTTAAACATAAAATTTTAACAGACGTCATGTCATGAATGGCAAATGTCAACACCCAAACCAATTCGGTATCAAGTAGCGCCATCTATCAAAGGCTAGTTTAATATCAATCTCTCCTCGTACATATACAACTCAATCATTTCACTTTTATCATAAGCTGAAGGGAAAAACTTCAACTGTGCACGATCCAATTATTTTTGTCAATATCGAACTGGCCTCATTTTGTTGTATCTAAAGGACAAGGAAATAAATAAAACAAGAACAAGAAATAAACGTTTAGTAATGTAATAAAATGAAGATTTTAAATACCGTTATGAAAATACGTAATACATGAAACGAATTAAAGCTGAGATGTGTTCGAAAGTTAAAATAGATCACTGGGAGGTGGCAGATCTTATGTGAATGTGTTAACCTAAAAAGAAAAAAAATATTAATATACATGAAAGATATTAAATTTTAATAAAATGATCTCCATTGGTTTGTTTACAGCGGCTTTGAGCATTTGATATTATATGATTTCTATGATACTATATGAAGTAAACAATGTATGCTCAACAGGTGGCGTAAATGATATAATTACTTTATTTAATTTTAAAAATTATCATTTTTATCGACTGGAAAATTTGTATTATTTATATGAAAACATTTTAAAATCAAAAATCTTTTGTAAAAAAAGTTAAGATATTCTCCAGGCGTGCATTTTTGAATCGGCCGACTAATATAACATGAAATAGGAAACTTTATAGAGGCGAAAATACGTGACTTAGCGTGACTCTCCATAAAAAAGTTAAGTGTAGTTTATATTTTATGTAATACTTACAATATCATCGATTTTCAAGATCGATCTCACAGTTTCTGTAGCTAAACTCAATGCTGAAGTGCTAACTAAAAGTGGTTGAACAACATTTTCTTCGAGAATATCTGTAATAGCCCCTTTACGAACGTTTATTCCAGCAGATGTTTCCCCTTTGGCATGTCTGTTTCTTAGTTCAGTAACAGTCTAAAACAAATTAATATACAATATTTATAAATATTAATGAGATGAATTACAATGTACATACTAACAGCGGCGGCCAGCCAGGTGAAGTAGATGAAGGTGAGGTTCACCAAAAAAATATAATTAAATTGAGACAAATAAATAAAAAATGAAAGCGACATTATTATATCTAAATTCTGAAATCATATATTTATTCTCTTTTAATTAATCTAAAAATTAAAAAAGACAACTAGCTTTATTAGCGGTACGTACTTGACGGTCAAGTCCTGACCTGTGTCACTAGCCGTGTAGGATTCAGGAATAGGTGAGGTGAATATCATTTTTGATCCATCTGAAATCCATCTGAATAAGCGTTCACGGTTGCCATGGAAACGTGACGTCAGCCTATCCTTAGTGATAGCTGAGTTAACTGGTGAGTGCAGTTCCGTCTAAAAATATATTATCCGTCTTCACCCACTGTTGGATGTGTATTTGGTATTCCTATTTTTCGGAAATTTCTCTCAGCGACAATATTTTGAAATTTAGTCTATTATATAGATTTTTTTAGATTTTTTATTATATAGTCTATTTTTTATATAGTATAGTATTTATTAGTTTAGTTTAGTCACAGTATTAATTTTATTTGTTTAGTGCACTTTATTAATACATTTCTCTGTGGTTTGTTTCGGATTCCGGATATAAAGTGTTCTCGTGTGTTTCGTTTGGACAAAAATAATTTTAGACAGACATGAATCCAATTAATGACTTCTTCTTCTTCTTCCTATGCCGTCTCCATTAACGGAGGTTAGCGACCACATTTCTAAAAGTTTCTCTGTCTTTTGCAACGTGGAATAATTCGTCTACAGTCATGTTTGTCCAGTCTCCAATATTTCGCAGCGATGACTTCCTCTTTTACCTATTCCCTTTTTGCCATCGACTCTACCCTGCGTGATGACCTGCAGAAGACTATATTAAATGGTGGCTAAATTAATGACTTGGTGTGTAATATATTAGAGACTCCGTTTAGGCATTGGAAAAATGAAGATAAAAGGGATGTTGTTTTGCATGGTCGACCAACCAGTATTTTAAACATCTGCGTCTGATTCAGAGTGGTCAGCTGCAATCAGCATCTGACTCAGAGTGGGCGGCTGAATCGAAACTCACCAACCCTTTTTAGCAGGCATGGTGTTTTAATCGCCAAAACACCCTCAATGAAATGTCAAGGTTCAGAACTAAAATACCCCAGGCAAGCAGAACGAATCGTATCTAGTATAAGCGCCCTAAAAAACTGTTTTCAATTTATTAGGGCCCTAAACTCTATACATTTTTTTTAACGAATTTTTAATGAGATTTGGGCGCGAAGTAGGTACCAAAACTTCTTTTTGGCTCCGGCAAGCTTTCCTCATCATCACCACTTTTTTAGGCCACGAGCCACCGCTGCATACTAAGGCATAAGATCATTTATTAAATATCAGAAAATTAATTTATTACAGTATTAATTAAGTGTAAGCTGGTAGAGAAATATGATGACTTGAATCTTCATAAAAAATTAGAGAAATAACAGATACAAACAATAAGAAAAAAATTTGGGAAAGGCTTAAAAGATGGCAGTAGTAAGTATATGCAATAGCTTTTTAAGGACGAAAGAACGGAGATAGAAATACGATGGACGTTTCAGACAGATTGGAAGCATTTGAATTATGGACTTGGAAGAATATTAAGAATAAGTTGGGTCGATAGCGTCAAGAACGTTGAGGTGTTAAGAAGAATGGAAAAAGAGAAAAAGGTTTTAAATATACTCGCGATCATACACTTCGAGTCACCTTGAAAATCACCGATATTTCATTTTTAACGAGCTTTATCGTAAAAAATAATAACACAAATACAAACTAATGCATGTTTCTGAGAATTGTTGTCGGCTTAGCGGTTTACTTTGTAACAAAGAATTCCAATAGTGCCAATTTCGCGGAAAAGTGCACACTTCCTAAAGTAAACGGTACCTGTAACTGTACATACTGTACATACATAGATTTTTCAGCTAGGAAATCCTTTGCCGTCCTGATCCTAGTTTTCTTCTACTTTTCCTTGAAGAATTAATTGCAGCAATACAGATCTTTCTCTGTTTCCCATGATGTGACCGAGCTATTCGATTTTTGCTGTTTTTATTGCAGTTAACAACTCTTTTTTCCTTTTTGCATTCTAAATAAAACGTTCTGGTTAATAACGTGGTCGGTATAGGATATCTTCAGGATTCGAAGATAAAGCCACATTTCGAAAGCCTCAATTTTCTTGCAGGTAGCGTATGTGAGAGTCCACGACTCAACTCCGTACAACAGTATAGGAAATATATAACATCGTAGTAACCTGAGTTTTATGGATACTGATAAATCATGGCATTTAAATAGCTTAGCCATTTTTTTAAATACAGATCTTGCTTTCTCTATCCTACGATTTATTTCTAGGGAATGGTCCCAATTTTCATTGGCGTTCGTACCAAGGTAGGTGAATGTTTTTACTCTTTCTATTGGTTGACCATTCACACCGATTCTTTCAATTCGCTGTTCCTTCTTGGAGATCATCATACATTTTGTTTTCTTAATGTTCAGTGAAAGTCCATATATCCAGTGCCATTATTAGTATTTATTATTGTTTATTTTTTGCCAAAAATGCCTTTGACTATTATTGAAACGGCACGAATTGTTGCGCTTGTGGAAGACTCAACGGCAAGTCGCACGACACGAAAAGACCGTTTCCTTATGCATCGAAATCGTCTACAGGAAGTACGAAATCGCAATGTTAGCACTGCAACAGTCAGGAGAAGACTTCGTTCTTCTGGACTATCTTCTCTGGTATTGGCTACAGGACCGCCACTTTGCCGGACGCTTCGAGTTTTACGATTGCGTCGAGCTTTTGCTCGACAATACGCGCATTGGGGAATTAACGATTGGAGCAAAGTGTTATTCTCAGATGAATCCCGTTGCTGCCTAACTGGATCCGATGGACGTGTAAGAGTTTGGAGGAAAACCGGTGAACGATTTTCACAAGCTTGCATTGCTCCAAGAATGCCATTTGGTGGAGGCTTGGTCACAGCTTGGGGAGGTGTATCTTCCGATTTCCGCACAGAATTACCCTTCATCGAAAATGGATCCTTAACTGCACGAAGGTACATTACAGAGATTCTGGAAGAACATGTTATGCCCACCATTTCAGGTCTTGGAGACGACGCCGTTTTTATACAACGCGTGACCGCACGTTGCCAGGATCAGTATGCAATACTTGGACGAGGTTGGAATTACGAGGTTACCCTGGACAACTAGGTCTCCGGGTCTGAACCCATCGAACATCTCTGGGACGATTTGAAAAAACGTATTCAAACCCATACACCTCCTCCTAACAACGAACAGGAGCTTAAGGATCTGTTAGTGAAAGAGTGTAATAACATACCACAACATGTAATCCGGAGAAAAATTGAGAGTATGCCCCGTCGTCTGCAAGAGGTTATTACAGCAAGGGAAGGCAATACACGATATTAGTCATTGAAATTTCACTGATATTTTGCCACGTTCTGTATTTTCCATTTTTTTCCTATGTCTGTTTTATCAACAATTTGGTTTGTTTTCTGTTTTTTGCAAAATTGCAATATCTGGGAAATGACATGAGGGGCTAGCATTATTACTTGCTGCAATTAATAATACAAGAGAGAATACACAGTAAATTTAGAGCACAAAACTTTAAAAAGAAAGCAAGGGCATTCATGCCATTGATATGTAATACAAAAATTGTTTCATATGTTATAGACCTAACAATGAAAAAGAGAAACCTATAAAAATTTGAACTTATAAAGCTCACCATCAAGCAGAAAAATTACTGATAATCCAACCATAAAATAGAGTCTGAGATTAAAACAGTCAATATAACCTGTGAAAAATGGAATATATTATTTGAGGCTTGTTTAATTGAAACACATTTTTGATGCAGAAAAAATTATTGGCAATTATATCCACAACTAATTACCATTACAATTCCCATTGTTTTACTCACCGATGTATACCCTACTTAAATAATTATTGTGGCCATTGTTTGAAGAATTCTTTTACAGTATTGTGTACCTCTTCGTCCTAGTGAAAACAATTGCCAAGAATGCCTTTTTCAGTGGCCCAAAGATGTGAAAATCGCAAGGCAATCAATCGGGAGTATAGGGTGGACGCTCTAATAATCTCTATCTGAATACTTTGGTAACCTGAGGCCGAGCATTGTCGTGCAGAAAAATTACACTACATGAGAGCTTCCCTGGATGTCTTCGTCTTATTGCTTGATGGAACCTGTTCAATGTTTCATTATACAGGTTTGTGTTGATATGTACGCTAGGTTCTGAAAACTCTATGAGCAAGGGTCCTTCATGGTTGAAAAAAAATTGTTTTTTTAGTCACAATACTTAAAACCGCAGTAAAATACAAATGATAGGAACTGATCAGTGTGATGTTTACAAATATAACTAACAATGAAGAACATCAGTTAAGTGATTACAACGTTTCCAAGGATAACCTGACCAAAGATGAGTTTCAATTGAACAAGCATATATATTACAAAGACAGATGTGTGTGAGTATGTGTGAGAGAACAAGCTGCACAAAATAGTGGTTAAAATCAATCAGACCAAAACAAAATATATGCAGGTAAGTAAAAACGCAGAAATAAGGCAGCCACAAAATATAACAATAGGAGAATACAACATAGAGAGGGTAAAAAACTTTATATACTTGGGATCCCTAGTCACGTCTGATAATAATGTTACGGAGGAAGTGAAAAGGCGAATATTTATTGCAAATAAATGTTACCATGGCTTAATTAGGCAATTAAGATCAGATAACGTCGCAAGAAAAACAAAATGCCAAATATATAAAACCCTAATAAGACCGGTACTCACATACGGCTCAGAAACCTGGACACTCACTAAAAGATAGGAAACGTTGTTAGCCACCTTCGAAAGAAAAATCTTGCGACACATATATAAGGGCACAAAAGAAAACGGAATATGGCGAAGAAGATACAACTCTGAACTATACAACGGACGGCTGCGTTGGATAGGACATGTAGAAAGAATGGAAGAAGTTAAGGATATTAAGTGAGTTATAGTAGAAGTTAAGGATATTTGAAAGAAATATAATACGATAAAGAGAAAGTAATTTTAAATAATAGGAGATATTAAAGAGATGATAATTAAATAATGATCACAACATAAAAATAACATGATAGACAAATGATAAAAGGGAAATAACTGTGCACAAATGTACAATGAATGTGTACAAAAATTGGCTAATAAAAATAAAAAAAAACCTTCAAAGAGCAGCAAAAATTCTCCTTCACTTACTTATTCTGATACCTGTAGCGAACCATCTTTAAAAATAGCTTTTAGATTATACTAACCTGTATGGGATTCAATCCTGCGTTTTCAGCCAAAGTAAACGGTATAATCTCTAAAGCATTCGCATATGCCCTTGTACAAATAGCATCAATACCGTCCAGTTTGTTGGCCATGGCAGCTAGTTTAAGAGCCACCTCAATCTCGGGTGCTCCTCCACCGGCAATAAGTGCCTTCTTGCGAACAAGGCAACGAATTACACATAGAGCATCATGGAGAGATCTATCGGCCTCTTCAAGAACCAATTTGTTGGATCCTCTAACCAGTAGAGTTACTGTCCTGCCTGCATTTTGTGCACCTGAAAGATTATTGTGATAAATAATGATAATAAATCATAAAATGTGACACATTTTAAACTTTTGAAGTGTGAAATAAGTCAATTATGCATTATGAAAATTTATATTGATTTTGTTGTTGTATACTTTCTCTTTTCCCTCTCTATCTATAAACAGTTATATTTGCTTATTGGCGGATTGATGCATCTATAGATGTTGACCCCAACTATTGAACAATCGGCCATACTTCTTTGAATGTTTCGTAATTTTTCCCTTACTATCTTGTTATCATTATTGACAAGTATTATTGAACCAAAGTATCTATATTTTCTATTCATTCTATCTATTTGAAATCATTTATTTGCATAGGAAGCAAAACCTAGGTGTTAATACTACAACTGTTCATAATTTTGTCATGTTTCATAACATTGTCAACTGTTTGTAACTACTTGTTATTAATCTTTCCATTGTAAAGACTAGAATCTGAACACATTAATAATAAAAAATACGAACCTGTAATTTTGACCATTCTATTTCCTGCCACTCCAACCTCTTCAACTAAATCAGCGGTAACCAAGTTTTCAGCAACAAAATGATCTAAAGATGCAATAGGACGGCATCCTAAAGATTTACATACAAATTCGACATCTTCTCTTTCAATATCCTTAATAACCATGCACTTGATTTTATCCAAAAAGTGTAAGGCAAGATCCGAAACTGCATCTCTCAAAATTGATTTTTGAACCTACAATAGAATGTCAATAAATATATATTGATTTTTCTGACACAGTTAGCGTAAGTGCCTACGTTACTGTTACAGAAGAACATAAATGATTATAAACAATTGAAATGATTAACAATAATAGCATAAAAATGAAAACTATGTAATTTTAATAGTTGCCAATAGACACAAATAGAAAGAGACAAGAAAGAAAGAAAAATATGTATAAAAATTAATATTGTTTTCAAAAAAATGGAGTTGTGAAACAAACTCAAAAAATTAATGAACTGCAAAGATACTATACAAGGGAAGGTGGAAGGCAAAAGAGGACCGGGGAGAAGACGCACGTCCTGGCTGAAGAATCTGAGACAATGGAGTCGGAAAACGTCAATAGAACTTTTCAGATCGGCTGCAGATAGTCAAATGGGCGATGATGATCACCAATGTCCTTAGGGATGGGGCACGTTAAGAAGAAAGATACTATATATATAGAATACTATAAATTATGGAATAAAAATACTATGATTCAGGAAAGTGAAAAATACCAAAAGTTGAGATGTTACTGTTACATATGCCACCTTTGAGTTAATACAACTAAAGTAGTATTAAGTCAAAGTTGTAGCGGCTGAATATTGGTTGAAAGCTGGTGAAGAACCTTATTTTAATGTGAATGGATATAGTACAGTGTAGAGACAAGGAAGGTGGCGGTGTAGTGATATTTATTAAGAACTGTTTAGATTATTCTGAAGTCTATAGTTATATCACAAAATGTTCAATTCTTTTCGTACAGATTGATATGCATTCGATAGTAGGGGGAATATATAGACCTCATGATGTCCATAACAATGATCTTTTGGGAGTAGTGGATATGTCCTTAAACATGTTTATGAACAAAACAATAGCCATCTGGGTATTTGGCGACTGTTTTATATAGAACTAAATTCAAGAGAATTTACAAGAAAAATTAATAAGGCAAGCAATCACTTCCAATGGTTCTACAATAGTGAATAAAACTGTTCCTACGAGAACTGATTATCACTCACCCAGTTGTATTGATTATATAGTGACCAAGACCTTAAATTATGATTATATATATATATATATATATATATATATATATATATATATATATATATATATGTTAAGCTTTATATAGTGGATGAGGGCTTAGGTTCTAACTAAACCCAGTTATTAAAATTAAACTCATCATGATTCTGGTGTGATCCCAATTCGTTATGTAACGAAATCATAAGAATTTATTTAAATATCCTTAGTACAAAAACAATAAAAAAAACATTTCCGATACAACAGTGTAACTTGGCTTAATATCATCACATGCATGATTAATATGATCACAGCATCACATAACCTTGTTTCAAAACCAGATTTCCACTATAGAAGGCATAAACAGTTTACAAATAGCAAGTTCCTGCAGGATGCCTATAAATCTGCACAAAAAGAGGTAATTGATGCAGTGGCTAAAGCAAAAAAAGATTATTTCTCAAAAAATTATCAGAGGCACAAAACAACAGCAAAAATAGATGGTTACACTTAAATCATATTATCTACATTTCAAAACATATAAAAAAGACAGTAACAATTCATGAGTTACAATATTCTATATTCAATAGAGCTGAGGACATATCTAATTGATTAAATCAAAACTTCCAATAAATATAGAGGCAGGAATATATATATATATATATATATATATATATATATATATATATATATATATATATATATATATATATATATATATATATATATAGTAACAAGTCTTGGAAAAAAAATTACAGAGGTAGTAAGAAATCTAAAAAAAGGAAATCTCCAGGCTGTGATGGCTTTAATGTGGATATTATTAGAGAGTTTGGAGAGTAGCTGAATTAGCTGAGTAGAATTGTAATTTATATAGCTCTGTGTTGTCCAATGGTACAACTATTCCATGGCACTTTTTTTCCAATTAATCATATTCAATATTTTAAATGGTAAAGGGAACATCCTAGTTTGAGAACCTTAGTTGTGTGAAATACATTTACTGTCTTGTTTAAGTTTTTATTTTGATTGTTATAAAAATTCTTATATATTTCCTTGATATATTAAATTGCTCGATTGCTTATCTCCATTGCTTTCTACAGTTTCGTAATCAGTATACTATCATAGGCTTTCACTAAATCTATGAAAGTTAATGGATGCCTCCTCCTTACTTTCTTCTCTATTATTTGCTTCAATGTAAACTAATGATTCACACAGGAATATCCTGCTCTGAACCCACATTGTCCTTCTGCTTCTCTATACCTACATTCATCTTCAGTTAATTATTTTATTACTTTTTCATACAACCTGCTGAATGTTTGCCTTATTATAATGCCTCCACTGTTATCACCTATGGTTTTATCTCCTTTCTTATGTATTGGTGTTACGTATCCTGTTTCCATTCGTTTGGTATTTTCTCTGTGTTAATACATTTGTTAAACATGTCTTTTATCATTTTTTTCAATTTTTCCAATCCATGTTTTATCAGTTCTACCATAATATTACCCTGTCCACTTGCTCTTCTATTTTTGAATTTTGATAGCTGCTTTTAGTGTATCCACTGTTAGTTCTATTGGTTCTTCTGGTATTTCTTCTGTGTTGTGGAATTTGTTTTGATTGTCTTGAAACAGTTCTTTGATATATAAACTCCTGGACAAAATTAACGCACCACTCATATTTTCTCAATAATTTTTATTTATTGATAATTTACTGTACGACAAGTTGCCTATGGACCTTGTTTGACGGTGACAGTTGTTATGTAAGCTAATAATAGTCTTGTTTTAACAATAATTTGTATCAAACTTCGTTTTAGACTAAAAGCGAGTTAAATTTTTCATTAAAAGTGCCGATTAAAACAAAGTGCTTCGGACATACAAGCTTTTTATTGTGATATTTTTCATCATATGCATGTTTGAAAGTTCATTTGCATAAAAATCAAATAAAAAAATGAACCGCCAAAGAAATTTGTCAATGGAGGAGGCAGTGCGAGCATCGACTCTCCTAGATGAAGGATATTGAATGCGATACGTTGCAGGTTTGTTAGGAAGACATCATTCCAGCATCAGTCGCAAGGTGAGGCAATATAATGAAACAGGGTCGTACCATCGAAGACCAGGGCAAGGGCGAAAACGTGACACTAATCAAATTGATGATCGTTTTTTGAGACAACGTGCTCTCAGAGATAGGAGAGTCACCAGCAATTTGCTAAAAAATGAACTAGCAGATGTTCGAAATGTCGCGATATCATCTCGAACAGTTAGAAGACGTTTACATGAAGCAGAATTAAGCAACAGGAAACCGGCCAAAAAACCCTTGCTTACCAGAGAATACAGGGTTCAGAGATTTAATTTTGCAAGATTGCATCAAACTTGGACCATCGATGATTGGAAACGAGTTCTTTTCTCCGATGGGACTAGAGTAAGCCTAAAAGCTCCAGATGGTCGTGACCGTTTCTGGCGAAGGCGAGGAGGACGGTTCGCCAGCTGCAATATCTCTCCTAAAGTACCTTTTGGTGGTGTCTCTAAAATGTTTTGGGGGGGAATTTGCTTTGAAGCTCGTACGGAGTTGGTCCCCATACGTACCAGGTCTACGAATGCCCATTATTACTTAGACAACATTATTATCGAACATGTAATGCCTTTTGCTCCGTTTCTTGGGCCTAATTTTTTATTCATGCAAGACAACGCTCGTCCTCATGTGGCTCGACAGGTTATTGGCTACCTAAATGATGTTGATATTCCATTATTAGAGTGGCCACCTAACAGTCCGGACATGAATCCTGTAGAGCATCTATGGGACTATCTCAAAAAAAAAGATTCGAAGTCGTAGACCCCCTATTGCCAATCATAACCAACTCATTGAGGCCGTTATTGAAGAATGGGAGAATATTCCGCAGGCTTTTTGTTGAACATTTGATATCAAGCATGCGTCGACGCATAAATGCAGTCATAAGAAGTAGGGGAGGGCCTACACGGTATTAGTGTAGATCCAAATGCATTTTATGGTGTTACTTTACTATTTTTTTTTCTTTTTGTAATTTGGAGTTATGCTAGCTTATTTACACATTTCCAGCAAAAACAAATATTTAAAGAAACAATAAGGCAAATTAAGGTCATGATGGGCTTATTTAAGTCATGTTGGACTTATTTGTAGGTGTTTATTATTATCTCAAAGTAACTTAGTTCTATTTTGGGTTCATATTGTAAATATTTAGATTAATTTAAGTGGTGCGTTAATTTTGTCCAGGAGTTTATATATATTTTTTTAGTGTTGTCTATAGATTTTCATGCTTCTATGCATCTTGTTTCCCTAAGTGTGTCTGGAGTTCCATAAACTTTTTGTCAAATACTTCTCTCTTATTTTTTAAGATAATTTTATTGGCCAAGTTCCTTTGTCTAACATATTCGTATCTACTTCATTTTTTGTACTTAGACTTTTTTGGTATATTTACTTTTTTTTATTTTGACTTCATCTTCGATTTCTGTCCAGCATATTTTCTTATTTATATATTTCCGTTTTCAGTTTATTCTTCTTCTTCTTGAACTGATATAATAAGATACAATATAATAAAAATAAAGTTTTGCTTTTAAGTTGCATGATTAAAGCCAATTATTGATTGTTGTAGTCTTGTTGGTCATGCCCTTGTATAAGTGTGGATTTCTTTATGTTTATAGAAGCTGTTCATTATCAATCAATCAGGAAATCATATATAAAAAAAGAACTAAGAAGTTAAAAATTTAAGAATATCATAACTTATCACAATTTTTGATAATATATTACTTACCAAAAGTACATTACATCCAGCTTTCTTTATCTGCTTGACGATATTTAAAATATATGCTCTCTCTTCTTTTAATACTCTATCCATAGCAGCATAATCAGACACAATGACATTGTGATCCATATCTGTTTTTGGAGGTGAAATACAGAACTGGATAAAACCAATTTTAGCTTTCTCAATCCTTTTTGGTCCAGACACGTTTGCAGATCTTTGTGGGAAAGTAATTCCTTCCACTAATTCAGTATCTTCTACTGTTCCTCCCAGTTGCTTAATAACTTTGATATCTGATAAATTACAAGCTTGTTCCCTACCTAAAATAAAAAAGTGTATCTATGGACAGATCATTGAAGTATACAATTATTATGTCTTTAATTATTTACTTGGGTACTATATATTGTTTATTATTTAGTAATTGGTACATTGGTGTACCACTTCCAATTCTCTAAGTAGCAATGGAAAAACAATTAATAAACAAAAAAAAGCAGTACAACAGTTTTACAAAAATATGACAGCAAATGTTAAAACTGACAACAAATTAACCAGAGAAATTCCTATTAACAAGGGCCTAAAGCAAGGCTATTGCATAGAAACTAGAATTGCGTGGGTCCTAGAATCCTTAAGAATTTCTCTCCAGTCATCACTATGCATCGCCTTCCTCTGCCAAGCATATATTCCCATATTTCTCATGTCTTCATTGACATTATCAAATGAACCATTGGGGACTATTGCAGGTTCATTAGACTTGATGGGATGAGGAACAAAGATATTTAAATAGAAATCGAAATTGATTAGATGTTAGTTAATGTCTAACATATTAGACACAATTAAAGCCAAAAGACTAAACTGTGTGCAAGGCACATGCAGAGAATGCCTGAAAATAGATGACCAATAGAGCCATGGAGACATGATGTTGAAGATACGATGAGCAATAGAGAATGAAGATTGCTTTGATAGAAAATTCTGGAAATTAGGATGTGAGAAATGGCACCAGCTGTAGAAACTCGCCATGAATTAGGAAAGTACATAAATCTTTTTAATGTAGTTCTGATGTAAATTGCATGTTTCTAAAATTTTAAATATGACGATATCCAGAAAATTTTAAAATTATCAAAACTTTGCTAAAAATTATTTGTTGGGCAGTTGAATGTTGACAAGAATATTGATTTCCCCCCAAAAAAATAGCAACCTTAAGATCATTCTTTAGAAGCAACACATTTACAGATTTGGAAAAACTTACGTTTCTACATACAACCAAGAGATTATGTTTTAAATTCTACATTCAGATATGGCACAATGTAACAAAAATATGAATGTAAAAAGCTTTCAATGAATTTCATATGCCTTCTTGATGTTTACTTACCAGGTTCAACAATTTTAAGAACTGCATCAACCGCAAGAGGACCCAAAAGACTTGAATGTTGGGAAACAACTTTTGAGTTTAGTGAAGTGGAGGCACTTTTAATCAACAATTCTCTGTTAGTAATTTCAATTGGAGTGGAAATGTCTGATAAAATCTACAAAATAAAAAAAAGTAAAGGTAGTTATTAAATAACAAGGGTAAATATAATTATTTAAGGTGTAAAGTCACAGTAGATATTTAAAATAAAGTGTTTTATGATTTTTTATGGAAGAAAAAGTAATAGAATAATATTTAAAGCTGTACAATATTTAATCATTTTTCCTTCTTTTCAAAAGAAAATATTTATTCAATAATTTTTTTAAAACTCCTCATATTTGATGAAAGTCATGGTTTTCAAAGAAATGAAAAATCTCTTTGTCAATATATTCCTTCAAAGAAGCATCAATTTGGGATAAAAATTTTCATTATTGCAAACTATCAAATGGGCTATATATTTGATAATCTTATATACACAGGTGGTACTACTTCACTGCTTCAGACAATATAGTAATGACTCTTCTTTTTCTTAAGGTATCTTCTTATTTCAAAGGTTGCTGATCATCATGATTATTTGTACTATGTTCATTGCTGCTCTAAGATCGTTAGACAAGCTTCTATCACACTACGCTTTCCTAAAATCTTTCCCTATATGATATTCCACATAGCTGGTATTATGTTCCTCTCATCATTTGGCAAGGAATTGCAGCTTTCATATCTTTATTTCATTACTTAGTTCTGTTCTTTTGAAAGTCTTCACAATACTTCTTTAAACATGCCTCTGTCTGGATGTTTTTCACATTTGGTCCCAATGAAGATGAAGTGTTGCCATGTCCTTATAATGTATATGTTATATTCTTCAAATACAAAGAGATAAAGCTTTTAAAATGTACATTTTTATTATATTATCTTAAGGATTATGCAATTTTATACCTTATATAAAACATTAATGAATTAATATTTGTTTTGTTTGACATTAATTGCAATTAATTATTAGAAATTTTTTTGGCAATTACCTTTTGATAGGTTAGCGGATAGATTTGGCAATATATTCAGAACTCTCAAACCACCAGTTGCCAGATTGCAACAGATGTCTTTTTAACTTTATTATTTATACTGACATTTTACTATTTCCTTTTAAAAACTGTTTTAAAACTATTTACTTTTCCTTTTTTTGGTAATTGTTAAGTATTAGATTTTAAATATCTTATTGCTTTTGATTGCCTATGTTTCATTTGTAATGTAAATTGCAACATTGCCAAACACCAATATTTCATTCTGCCAAACCCATTTGCAGCTATCTTCACTGGGACCAAATGTGAAAAAGTCCCCTCTGTCTATATAAGATATCCTCAGGATTCTTCTGTAAAGCAACATCTTGAAAACTTCCACTTCCATTTGGAGTGACCATTTAGGAGAATAACAAATTTTTACTTACATCAACTGCCAAGTGTGCTGCTCTTTGGAAAGATTCAGATATTGCTGTTGGGTGAATTCCCCTGTGTAATAACTTTTCTGCAGCATCCAGCAAAGCTCCTGCAATTACAACAACAGAAGTGGTACCATCTCCTGCTTCAATGTCTTGGGCTCTTGATAATTCTACCAACTAGAAAATAATGTAGGTTGTACTATAAAAGTAAGCACAAAACCCAAAAATACCAACCATTTTAGCAGCAGGGTGTATGACATTTATTTGCTTTAAGATTGTAGCTCCATCATTGGTAATTGTCACTTCGCCATTTCCAGCCTGGATCTAAAATACAAGAGTTTTAGTTAGACAACTCTTTATTTAATTATATTGGATTACATACCATTTTATCCATTCCTCTAGGACCAAGACTTGTACGAATAGCATCGCAAACAGCTGAAAGTTTTGATCAATTTTTAAGATGTGACAGTACTTTTATTAAAAAAACAATGCATGTAATCAATAGAAGGGCCATAAAATAGTTTAAGAGTTATGTTTGCAGTACTAGTATATTATATTTTTAAATACAAACCTTTTGCGGCGTTAATATTACTGGTCCTAACATCAGCAGGTTTACTTTTGTCCTTATATGCCACCGTTCTTCCTCTATTTGTGTCACCACCGGCTGTAGGGGCAGTCATATTTGATTTTATTATTTTTTTTATTTAAAACAGATATTACTTCAATGGATGTTTACAGATTAAATTGTTGAAAATTTCACTCCCTAAAATTGGATTATTTTGGTGCTGTCAAACGTCAAAAGAGCATGACTCAAGCAGTATTGCCAAATTAAGATTTAGTGTCACTAACAAAAAAAATATTTTAAAAATATACAAAATACAAACATTTACTAATGTTTGTATTTTGAGAACGATTTCCGAAGTGGAAATTGAATCGTCAATAAACGTACTTTAACCTTTAATTGTGGCTTATTCCCATTTAAATAGTAATTACTTTAAAATGCCACAAGAAAATAGCTTCAGAACAATATTAAAAAAAATATATTTTAAATTGATTCAATTAAATTTTTTATCTATTGTAATTTAACTATTTTTAAGATTTTTATCAATAAAGTATATATATTAATAAATTATAAGATTTACAATATAATACCTATGATTAATATTATTTAATGATTGATAATGATGGTTGCCTAATAAGTGGTTAGGAGGGTGTGGTAAAATTTCTATGGATGTGTGTTGTAAAGTGGGTGTGTGGTTGAAAAAGATTTATCGAAGAAAGACATTGAATAGTTCCCAAAAAAAGACAACCATTCGTTTAAATAAAACTAAATGGAAATAGCTGTAAAAAGTGGGTCAATCTATTTCCCAAATGGAAAAAACAAAACTCACAAAGAAAGTCTATTTCGAACATCTTATAGCAAAGTTCTTAAAATAAGGAAAGACACGGAAATCCAGGACCTAGGCCGAAACAGCGGTTAGCCACGGATATTCTTTTTCTTATTTCTTTGGATTTGTTGTTTTTGCAGTCAACCAGTGACCCTTAGTAGCAGAAATCTCCCACCGTTTCTATAGTTTCGTGTTGCATCTTTAAGTTATTTTGTTGCATTCTTGATATAGCCGGCATATATTTAGTTTTCTGTGAGTTAATCGGAGGTCCGATGTTTTCTAAGGCGTTATTAATAGGTGTGAAAGCTTCAACTGCTTCATCTCTGGTCCTCCAAAGATCACGATATCATCAGCATATGCCATTATTTGTATACTACGGGCATATATTGTACCTGTTAAGTTTATTCCCGAATCTCTCATAAATTTTTCTAAGGCTAGATTGAACAATGTGCATGATAGCGCATCTCCCTGGAATTTTTTTACTTTATTACCATTATTTCGTATATTCTTTTATTTAACATCGTGAAGTTTCAGTGAGTAATAATATAAATAATAACCGTTTTAAAGAAAAAACAATCTATGTAATTAATAGGTATTTATAATATAAAATATTAATAATTAAAAAGAAGAGGGTATTCTTAAATAAACATCTAAAAGACAAGAAAAGAGACTCTGATTCCAGTGACTCTGAAGATGATGCCCAGTGTTTATACTACCAAGACTTCTATTGTTACACATCTACACTTTAGTTCAGTGTTGTCCAGAAGCTGGATTGCCTCGACATTCACGTGTCTACGTAGTCTCTGCTCGTGACTTGCTGCTGTTGTCTTGATTACTTCGGTCATAGTTTCCATACCAAGATCCTGGTGGAGGTTGCTGTTACGGATACACCAAGAAGCATCAACAATGTTCCTGAGTACATTATCCTTCATAATAATTTATTATGAATGGATAATGTTGAATTTTTTCCAATCAACCAATACAATTTCTTATATCTAATATCAAGCTCCCTTTTTTTCTTTTTGACGTGGACTTTCTAGCGCAGCCTCGCGTCTAGGGTGATGCCCAAGTATTTTGCGATGCTGTATAAGGAACTTGGGTATCATTTATTCTAACTGGGAAATTTTCTATTTTTTTATTTGTAACGTTAATGTGTGCAGATTTAGTCTCATTTAATTTTATTCGCCATTTTCTGGTCCAGGTATGTATTGTATTTACCGATAGTTGCAACTTATCAGTCGCTTCTTCACTAGTGTCTCCTATCGCAAGTATGGCTATCATCCGCGAAGGTGGCAATAGTGTTTTGTTCTAGCTCTGGAATGTCACACGTCCGGTACAAGACCGGACCTAATACACTCACTTGTGACACGCCAGCGTTTATCTCCCTTAAATCAGTGTACACTTCTTGTTTTACTCTGAAATATCTATGCGCAATGTGTGATTCTAAGATTTCTGAATACTGTTTAGGCAAGAACGTTCTTAGTTTATAGTTTAAACCCTCATGTCAGACTTTATCAAATGCCTGTGCTACGTTCAGAAGATTGTAGAGCAGACTTTCTTTTCTTCTAATGTTTTTTTCTGTTATATTCGTTATTCTGTGTTCTTGATCTATAGTGGAATGTTTATTTGTGAAACTAAATTGATGATTTGGTACAAGATGTTTTCTTTCTATTATTGGTTTTAATTTTTTTAATAGAATAGTTTTGACATCACCAGAAGGAGTGAATAGGAGAAGGAGTGAATAGGTCGATAGGATGTCACTTCATTAGGAGGTTTACCTGGTTTGGCAATCATTATGACTTCGGCTACTTTCCAGAGTCTGGGAACATATCTCAATCTAAAAGCAGCATTTATTAGGTGTGTCAGCTTAACTATGGCTTTTCTTGGTAATTTTTTAATAGTTCTCCTCTTATGAGATCATATCCTGGAGCTTTCTTAGAATTTATATTCTCTTTTATCTGTTGATACTTCTCTAAATAATGTGAACGTTATTCTTTTTTCAGTTTGGAATGGTTCTTCCCATCTCAATTCTTCACCATCATTGTCGTTGGGTTTGAACGTGCTTTCTAAATTATCTGCAAATCGTTCTGTTTTTTGTTCGTAGCCCAGTTGCCGTGTTCCAACTTGATAGGAGGAGAATGAATAATTGGTATCTTCATTCTTTTTGTTGAAATAATTGAATAATTAATTTCTGCAGTTTGTTCTCATTATCAATAAAAACTTGTTGACTTGCCAAGGCATCAAAATTAGACGTGCCATTCCGCTCCGTGTTCCCTCAAGTATTTTTTGGAACGCCACTGCGTTCAGGCTTTACTGTTCAGAGAAATTTCCGCCACTACATTTAAAATACACTCTAAGATGATGAAATAAAAATTTTAAAACATTTTTTATTATTTTTCATATTTTTAATCTAATAATTAAATGGGGGTCCGGTTTTCGACAGTTTCATCTATATAAACAATATATTAAAAAAGTAACAGGATTAAACAAGAAAATAACAGACACTATTAACAAAATAAGATATGCAGATGACACCGTGATTATGGCAAGCTCTGCTGAACAACTCCAATTACTACTAAACAAAACAAACAGTTTCTGTGATAAATATGGACTAAAAATGAATACAAAAAAGACCAAATACATGATAATAACAAAGAAAGCAAATATACCAACAAACATACATTTGGAAGATGTACCGATAGAAAAGGTTGATAAATACAAATACCTAGGAACCTGGATTTCAGACAATAATGATCAAACAACCGAAATAAGAGCCAGGATAGAAATAGCAAGAAATGCGTCTGTAAAAATGAAAACAATTCTTTGCAACAAAGACCTTAGATTAGAACTGAGAGTAAGAGCACTGAGATGTTTTAGATACTGCAATATGGACTTGAAAGCTGGACATTAAAGCAAGAGCACATAAATAAGTTACATCATCATCATCTTTGGCTCGACAATCCTCTGTGGATCTTGGCCTGCTCTAAGATTCGTCGCCATTCTGTTCGGTTTCTGGCAACATGTTGCCATCTTCTGATTTTTAATATCCGTAAGTCGGTTTCAACTCCATCTAACCACCTAATTCGAGGTCGGCCTTTGCTTCTCCTTCCTACGGGTGTTCCTGTGGTTAGCTTTTTAGCAATCGTATTTTCTGGCATTCGTATTATGTGTCCAGCTCATCTAAGTCGCTGTGTTTTAATGAACGTTATGACATCTGGCTCATCAAAGAGGTGATACAATTCAAAATTATATCTTCTGCGCCACTGCCCTTGGTCGTTTATAGCTCCAAATATTTTGCGGAGTATTTTACGCTCAAATATTCCCAAAAGTCTTTCTTCTTTTTGCGTTAGAGTCCATGTTTCTGCTCCATATGTGAGGACCGGCCTCAGCAATGTTTTGTATATAATAATTTTAGTTCTTCTTTGAATGTTTCTTGAGTGGAAATGCTTTTGGAGTCCATAGTATGCCTTATTTGTAAGATTTATTCGTCTTTTGATTTCTTCGCTTGTTTGATAAATAAGTTACAGTCCTTTGAAATGTGGTGTTACAGGAGGATGCTTAGAATAGCATGGACACAGAAGAAAACTAACACGGAAGTATTGCGAGAAATGGGCAAAGAATGCGAAATAATAAATACAATAAAAATAAGAAAGTTAAAATATCTGGGACACGTAATGAGGGGACAGCGATATGAACTGCTAAGGCTGATAATACAGGGAAAGATAAGAGGAGGAAGGAGTATAGGAAGAAGGAGAGTGTCATGGTTGAAAAATTTAAGAAACTGATTTAAATGCAGTTCTATAGAACTCTTCAGATCAGCAGAAGATAGAGTAAATATAGTGATGATGATATCCAACCTCCGATCGGGAGACGGCACTTAAAGAAGAAGAAACAAGTAAGAAGTTTTAAAATGTCATTAAGCAATTTTTAAAGTAAAATTCAAAAAAATATATATTTTTATACTTGGTATTCGATAGTAACATATTTCGGTAGACTTCAAATATTGTGTAAAAGAAAGAACAAAGTGATCTCCTCCAGTTCGGCGTATCTGATTATTTGTAAATTAAGTATAATTAGAAACCGTAAAAATAATCAAATGTCACCATATCTCTATGATAGCAATCAACGTAAAAGTATATGAACATGCTCTATATTTTTCTGAAACTGGCGTTAATAATGACTCTTTTTGTGAATAAAATACCAATTGGCTTCGTAAATTCATTGCATAAAATGATTCTTATGTCTTTTTATCTATGTTAACACGCAACGATGCATGTACTGATTTTTTTACTAAGTTTGGATGTCAGTAACGTTCAATCCAGTCAAAATGAATATTATTGTCTGTTCTGTGGTCGTGATACTCCTGTTAACGAGTTATTCTAGTAGTTTAAACTGCAAAAGATATTCGTATCAAGCAGTTGCTACTAATTGTATAGAGGATATTATATTCAATCAATTTACCAAAAAGAGAGAGGAAACTACTGCTCTGATTATCATAGTTATAGATAATTATCTTAAATCTCCTGCAGCAGAAATACAAAATAATGTTGTAAAAAATATGCATACTAAAAATAAGTTATTTACAATAAAAATTATATCATTATCTACTATTTTAAAGTCTAGTTACAAAGGCTACGACATATCTTACTACTTACTTTTTCTTGATGAAAATTCTCGATTCGACATGATAGTGAAAAAGTTTGACAGAGGGAAGATGTACAATGCACGCGCTAAAATGTTGCTATATATTGAATTAGATCAGATGAAACAGGAGGATGTGGTGTACAAAATTCTTCTATATTTTTCAAAAAACTACTTTTTTAAGTCAATTGTTTTAACTCATTCACAAGAACACACTTTTAATTTATATACACTAAATATCACAGGCAAACCGAACCAAGTGTGTGGAGTTAATCCCGAGTTGTATATTGTAGACCAATGTTTCAACGGTTAGTTCAATTTTATATATGGGGTAAGTCCGGGAGAGATCGACCACTTTTTGAAAGAACCTTATAACTGTTTTGTTTCCTGAGATATATATTTTTTTAACTTTTGAAGCACTACCCAAAGGTTTAGGATAGTTTATATATTAAACTTTATAATATAATGTGAAGACACATTTTTACTTTAAATTCAAAGTTCAAACATTTTATGGTCGATCTCACCCGCATGTCCGGGTTAGAGTGACCACCAACTTATAGACCGGGTGAGACTGACTTCAAAAAGTAACAAAACATAAAATAGCAAAACATGTGAGAACAGTATAATGATAGAAGTATAAGAAAAAAATATACATAATTTTAATTTATACGACTTTCCTTTTTAGTTTTCCTGCATAAATAGAAAAAAAATCGAATTCTCGAATAAATCGATTTACCACCAATCTGTCCGTCGTAGAAAAAACTATTTCAAATAAAAAATGTAGCTGAGGCAATTTTGAACAAAAATGTTCATTAGCACTTTTTGTGTAAAATAAACCGTTCTCTCAAAAATATCACTTGAAGCGGCGCGGCTACGCGCTCGAAATCAATTTAAAATAAAATTTGTATCAATTCGACGGTAAAAACTCAATATCTTTTGATCAGAGTGTCCTATCGACAAAAATCAAAAATCGTTTTAAAGGTGAAGAGTGCAGTTTTTTTATGCAATTTTTGAATTTTGTCACAATTAAAGTCAGTTTATATAAAAGTGTTAAATAAATAAACATTGCGCGATTTGTACCATTTTTTACGATTCTCATGAGATCATTAAATGTATCACTTTTGCATTAACCGGTCACAATGGAATTTTCATTGTTAAAGCCACGTCTTCAAAATCTATGGCATGAAATTCTGGTTTTGGTTTTTAGCAACAAATGTGAGGCATATGAAACGACGAATTTAAACTTTCACATTACAAACGATTGCACGTCACGGAAAATACTTCTGCGAAGACGGCATTTGGTTCAATTTTATAGCTAAAGTAGTAGTGTAGGTAAGGTAAAACTACCTATTAACGGCTTATACAAATTCGTGATGTAATTCCGGCCTATTAAAAAAATTGACATTCTTTTGTAAATACGTTTAAGTTGGTTAAACTTAATACTACAGCGCGTGTGTATCCTAGTGAGAAATTTATTAGACCATTTTTTTATGTATAAATGATGGAGTGACATGTTCTAGCTTTTGTTTTAGTCACTTCGATTTAATCAAGCGGCGCAATCAGTTCGAGAGCGGTCGTCAATCCTTAGTGTTTCAGGTAAGCGTTGAGAAATTCATTGGTTACAATATTTGATTGCAAATTATTACAGAAAATATTTTTTCACCTACATGCAGTGGTTTGTTCATTAGAAATAGTTAATAGTTGTATTGTTTATAAAACACTTTAGTTTTTGGGCTAAATCATAGTAGAATTTACAAAAATAGATTAGGACGGTATTAGGGCACAATTTTAGTGACTAATCCAATTACAGCGAAATGGGCGAGTATTCGTCTTTTTTTTTCAATTCAAGTTTTTGTTCTTTAATATCAAAAATTATTAAAAAGATTAATATATTCTTTAAACCAAAATATTACCAAAAAGGAACTATCAAATTCTGTCCCATACTTTTTTTTCTATAAAAGCAAAAAAGGAAGTTTACAACTATGAAAGTCAGGTAGTTATTTCTAATGGTCATCATCATCATCACTGGCTCGACAACCCTTTTTGGGTCTTGGCCTGTTCCAGGATTCTTCTCCATTCTGATCTGTTTCGTGCTTTTTTTCTCCAGTTTTTTGTTTTTAAGGTTGTTATATCATTTTCTATTTGTTTGTTCTAAGTATCTCAGCTTCGGTCTTCCTCTTGTTCTTTTTCCTACTGGTATCTCGCCTCTTCACTTCCTCTGCAACGTTATTATCAGACGTGACTAGGGATCCCAAGTATATAAAGTTTTTTATCCCCTCAATGTTGTATTTTCCTATTGTTATATTTTGTGGCTGCCTTATTTCTGCGTTTTTTACTTACCTGCATATATTTTGTTTTGGTCTGATTTATTTTAAGACCACTATTTTGTGCAGCTCGTTCTATTTAGTTGTATGCCTCTATCATTTCTCTTCTTGATCTTGCGATTATGTCAACATGCGTATTTTCTCGAGTACGATGTTGAACAAGATGCATGATAGAGCATCTCCTTGGCGTAGTCCCTTTTTCACGTCTATTGTTTCCGTTAATTCATTTTGTATCCGGATTCTACTTTCTACTTTTAGAGATTCTTTTATCAGTTCTATTAGTTGTGTTGGTATATTAAATTCTTTCATTGCTTTTATTAAGAATTCTCGGTTTATATTGTCGTATGCGTTTTCAAAGTCTATGAAGAGATGATGTGTGTCGATGTTATATTCACTTGTTTTTTCGAGGATCTGTCGCGGAACAAATATCTGGTCTATTGTTGACTTCTGTCTACAGAAGCCACTTTGGTATTTGCCAACTATTTTTTTTTAATTTCTAATCGTAGAAAATTGAAAAAAAAAACTCGAATTTGTTCCCAAAAAAATATTAACCCTAAAAAAAATAAATTTTTTTTGTAACTTACTTAAGTTAAAATATATATAGTTTGACAATTTATTAATTACAAAAAAAAAATTAAAATAACTTTATTTTATTCTGGGTGGTATTAGATTATATTTCGTATGTGCTCTAATTTCGGCCTAACCAAAATTTAGCCTGACATGGTATCTACAAAAAAAGACTCCATTATTCACATTTGATTTTTGTTCTAGAATCATGGTCAGAACTAAAAAGCCTAAGCCAATGCAAAGAAAAAAATATTCACAAGAGCTACTGGATCGGTCCCTAAATGACATGAAAAGTGGCATGTCTGCCTATAAAGCATCCAAGATGTATGGTATACCAAAAAGTCCATTGATAGATGTGAGTGCAAAAGTATGTACACGAAAATATTGGAAAACAACCAGTTTTAACTAGTGATGAAGAAAAACTAATCGTAAAATAGATATTTTTTTTGGTGTCGCAGGTTTTCCTGTGACACGCGCTGCCGCGGGTTTTCACATAACAAGCTATCAGCTTAATAACACCGTAGCAGTGCTCATTAAAAATCTAAAGAGAGCCAATACATTTAAGAATGGAATTTCTGGAAATAGACGGTACCAACATTTCCTAACCCTGCATCCGGGAGTAAGACCTCGTATATCGGAAAAACTGATAGCTAGCTGTTCCTTCGTTACAGAGAAAAGGATAAGAGATTGGTAATACAACATTGTTCATATCTCCACAGGACAAAAAAGTGTTAGTAAAAAGAGGGTCTAAAACTGCATATAACAGAACTGTTAACTATCAAAAAGAATGTCTGACCATATTAGCAACAATATCCGCTAGTGGAGATATCCCACCACCAATGGTTTTGTTGCCCTATACAAGGCTACCAAAACATTTCATTCCAACTATGCCAATAGGTTGTGGTCTCGGATACAATGAAAGTGGATGGATGAATACAGAAACGTTTTATGAGTAAACTGAGAAACTATTTTAATAAATGGTTGAACGAAAAAACATTAAGCGACCTATCGTGTTATTTTTGGATGAACATGTTAGCCATATATCTCTGGCACTGAGCGAGTTTTGTCGTGAATATGGAATTGTTTTGGTAGCACTGGTTCCAAATTCCATACATATCATGCAGCCGCTTGATGTTGATATATTCCGACCTGTCAAAGCTACATGACGCAAAATAGTTCATGATTTCTGAACCTATTTTGAAAATAACTCTCCTATAAATTCTGCTGAATCCTATTTTGTCACTCCAAAATTTCCAACGCCATTTAAAAATGCATTTTATTTCCCCAGAAAAATATCTCAAACGTCCAAAAGAAACTCTACAAAAAAATTAACACCTGTAGTAATGATTGCTGATGATTTAATGGAGTACCAGAAGAGCAGAACTTGAAAAAAAATGAAAAAGAAGCAAGGAAAAAACAAAAGCTTGAAGAAAAAGAAAAAAAGCACCTAAAATCACGAAGAAAAATGCAGAATCTGATGGCGAGAAAACAGAAAAAATTAAAATTTCGAAAGCTGTCAAATTGAACGTAAACATTGATAATGAAGAAAAACAAGAGGAGAGATAGATGGAGCAAGTAAGAAAGAAATTTAAACAAAAATGTTGGTTCTGGCAGAAAAACAGGTGAAAGAACTAGAAAGCCGAAAGCTAACAATTCTATGAAAGAGCGACTACGAACTAGGTGACTATGTCATTATAGCTTACGAGGAGAAACATTTTCCAGGAGTATTAGAAGAAATAACAGAAGATAAATTCAAAATCAAAGCTATAGAAAAAATAAAATATCATTGGAAATGGCTAGAGACAGATTATTATTTGTTATGATCCAGGGGAAATTGTTTGTTTAATTCCACCGCCTCAGTACATTAATAAAAGGAGTCTCTCTCTTGTACTTGATAAATAATTTGTAGGTCTTTTATAGCCCTTTGCTCTTATACAATAAATGGAAAAAAAGACTGTTGTTAAGTAACTTATGAGAGTATTTTTTATTGTTTTTTTTTTAGGTTCAAAATGTATTACGTACATGTACATCTTTTTCTACGTCTTCTACGTGTCTTCTTCATAAAAATTATGGTTTTATGCTTCTTTATTTATTATACCTACTTTAAAAATATTAAAATAAATATTTACATTTTTTGATATGCAGGCCAGAAGTAGATCACCATTAGGCCGGAATTACCACTAACTTTTCAACGTAGGTTGGAATTAAAGTTTTTTGCATTTTAGTGAAAATAATTTTTTTGCGTATAAAACACATTATTTATTTTTTATTAATTATTTTGATAAAGAAAACCTCAAGCTATCATAAATACTTTAAATCCATTTTGTCTATTATTTCGTTTCCTTAATATTTAGGTCTAAAATCAAATATTCCATAATTGGGCCGTTATTAGGTGGGTTTATCTTAGTTTATAACTAGTACTAATAAAAGTACTTGTGTAATCGGAGAAAAGCAGTTTTAAATGTTTTAGGTCGTTAGATCGGGGTTGAAAAGTAGATCAGGTTTGTTATTTTTTTGGCTAAGCCGTCATTTATATAAAAATTATGTTGAGTGTTGTAGCAATACAAGAAACCAAACTGACGAATAACATAAACATAAAGTTTCCTGGCTACGGCTTCTACAGGAACGACCATAGAGCAAGGTCAGGAGGCACTGCTATCCTAGTGAGAAGAGGAATACCACATATTAGAATACACACCAGCACTAAACACTATGGAAGCAACTACAATCAGAGTAAAAATGAGGCAAGGAGAAATTAGGATCACCTCCGCATACGTAAGGCCACGAGATCCAATAAACGACTATGATCTAAATGCGTTCCTGAATATAGAAGAGCCGTCCATAATAATAGGAGACCTAAACGCAAGATCCCCAAACTGGAATGATAGAGCTACGAATAGAAATGGAAGACTACTAAACAACTATCTAGCAAACAACGACGATACCATGGTAATAGGTCCCATCGAGCCAACTCATTTCCAAGGAGATGCTCAACCCACCCATCTAGAGATAGTAGTAGCTAAAAACCTTGGACTACAGACAGATATCCGAACATTAAACGAAGGATCAGCAGACCACAACCCCATATTACTAGAATAAGGAACATAGGAAGAAAACAGCACAAAAACAAAAAAAAGAAGTTGTCAAACTACAAAAGACTTGTGAGTACTGGAATCAACAACATCCCAGTCATCAACAGTCCACAAGAAATAGAAGAAAAAGTCCTAAAATTTAGGAGAAGGTTTAGAGATATAAACCAGGAAACAAAAGACATGATTAGGGAAAAAATAGAGCCAAAAAGAGAGCCAGAAGAACAAGCAACCAAGAAGACAAAAACAGAGCAAACCGTCTAAACAGAGAAGTGAAAACGGCATTGGCAGAATATAGGAAGCCAAAGGTGGGACAACTACGTCAAAGAATGGATGAACAGGGTCTAAATATGCAAAATATTTGGAAACTTCAAAGAACATTAAGGAACGACAGAAAACCCATCCCCCCTTTACATGGAGAAAATGGCAGGTGATGAGGAGGACTCTCGAGAGAGAGTGTACACTAAATTATCACCAAGACGAAGACTTCATTAATGAAGTCGAAGAATACCACTTCTCAGGAATACCAGGAACACTTATCAGTCTTTATGCAGATGACACAGCAATTGCGGCTAAACACAGAAACATTGATGAAGCTGTAAAGAACTGTACAGACAGCATTGGATAACATAGAAGAATGGAGTATCCAATGGAAAATAGCCATCAACTCAAAAAAAACTCAAGCAGTCATGTTTAAAAAAAGAGAAACCCCAGACAAATAGCTTACAGTACAAAGCAATCCCGTCGAATGGAAAAGAGAAGCAAAATACCTAGGAGTCACAATGGATCAAGGACTAACCTTCACGCAACATGTGGACCAAACCATCCAAAAAACAACCACAGCCAGAGCAGTAATAAGAGGACGAAAAAGCAAATTAAGACCAAAAACGAAAATAAAAGTGATAAACAGCATCATACTTCCAATAATAACATATGCATCTCTCGAGTGGTTAGTGTCAACTTTTATAAATCTTCCAAAAAAACCCAATGCGAGAAAGTGCGAAGACTATAGAATTATAAGCCTTATGAGCCATTTACTTAAAACATTTCTAAAGGTCATTCACAAAAGAATATATACAAAATGTGAGGAACAACTAACAAGAACACAATTCGGATTTCGTGATGCTCTGGGAACACGGGAGGCCCTTTTTGCTGTACAGGTGCTATTTCAGAGATGCAGGGATGTGAATTGTGACATATACGTATGCTTTATAGATTACCAGAAGGCATTTGACAGAGTAAAACATGACAAATTAATGACTCTAATGCAAGAAATTGGAATTGACAACAAAGATCTTAGAATTATCAGAAACATTTACTACAATCAAACGGCCAAAATCAAAATAGAAGACCAGTTAACTGATAAAATTGCAATAGAACGTGGAGTACGACAGGGCTGTATTTTGTCTCCATTGTTTTTCAACATTTATTCTGAATGGGTATTTAAGGAAGCTTTAGACGGTTGTGCGAAAGGAATACTAATAAACGGTGAATGGTTGAATAACATTAGATATGCAGATGACACTATAGTTTTTGCCGATAATCTGAATGACTTACAGATATTAACAAATCGCATAACAGAAGTCAGCAACAGATACGGACTAGCTCTTAACATAAAGAAAACCAAATTTATGACAATTAGTAAAAAACCAATACTAAACGCTCAACTTACAATCAACCAACAGAATATCGAAAGAGTCGAGCAATATACATATCTAGGCACAAATTTAAATAGCCTATGGGACCACTCAACAGAAATTAAACAGCGAATAATAAAAGCAAAAGCAGCATTCGTTAGAATGAGAACCATTTTCAACAGTCGAGACATATCATTAAAAACAAAATGCCGTCTATTGAACTGCTACATATTCACAGTTCTGCTCTACGGAATGGAAGCATGGACACTGACTGTTGCATCTATGAATCGGCTCGAAGCTTTCCAAATGTGGTGTTATAGGCGCATCTTACGTATATCCTGGGTTGACAGAGTTACTAATGTGGAAGTCCTGCATAGAATGGGGAAAGAATGTGAAATTCTCATGACCGTCAAAACTAAAAAGTTGGAATATCTAGGACATGTAATATGAAATCAAGAACGTTACGGCCTTCTCCAGCTGATTCTCCAAGGGAAAGTAAATGGTAAGAGAGGACCGGGAAGAAGACGCATTTCCTGGCTTCAAAATTTACGAAAGTGGTATAACACGACTACCACTGAACTGTTCCACGCTGCAATAAATAAAGTAAAGATAGCCGTGATGATCGCCAACATCCGGAACAGATAGGCACTTTAAGAAGAAGAATCTCTCGCATGGGGACACATAAGTAAATCAAGCAGCACATAATAACAGCCTCAGAGAAGCGGTAAATCTACCCCGATACGTTTCTGAACGTTTCCTACTCAAAGAACTAAAACAACTTAGAGTGACAGACACGATGGAAGAAAAAGCCAGAACAAAGTTTGCTGAGCTAGAGAACCACCCAAGCCCGATACTGCGAGAGATAATAAGATATGATGCGTTCCATCGATGGAAGCACAAAAGACCAAAACAGCAAATCCTGGTCAAGACAACCCAGAAGACAACCCAGCACATAGTACTGGGAATTTTTATGATGACTAATGATATTACTTTTCAGGCATCTCTCAAAAAAAATTACAAAAAACCCTAAACCCGGGCACGAGAGCCCCACATCCTCGAGCGCCAATTCGCCGAATTGGGTAATTTCAGATTCGATGACAAGTCACCAGAGATAGCAGGAAAAGAGCGCTTTACGCTAACCTGCTTTAATCGGGATAGGATATCGTGTTGGAGTTCTTGTACCCAGGACTTTCGCACGACAAGCACTTTGCTGATAGTTGTGCCCGTATCGCGCATTAGAGTGCTATAGGGGGGAAAGGGATGTCTGGAACACTGGGGCGCGGTGGAGTGACTCCTGAGTACAAGAGTTAATCGTCCTCGCCCCAATGAATTTTATTGTAACACCCGAGCGTTATTTTTAAGGGGTGTACAAGTCTCACAGGCTGGGTTAAATTAAATTGCTTGCTTGCTGATCGCGGTCGATACTGTAGATAGCATTTTGATCTTACCATATAGTGGTCAGTTCTGCATTCCGATCCTCTTAATGCACGTCTTCTACTTGTATGTGTTTCTTGTTTTGTTATAACATAAGCTATTTATATATTTTTATTTTTGAAAATTTTGAAAATTTGATATGAATTTTTTAAATTGTTTTAGGTAAAACGAAAAACCCTTTAAAAAATTATTTCAACAAATCCATAGATAAGACTTTTTCCAGTTGCATACTAAACGTAATAACGAAACCATACCAGCCGTTCGTCATCAACGAAAATGAAGGTTTTGAAATCGATTTGATTAAAGTAGTAGCTTCTACTTTGAACATTAAACTAAATATCACAGTGGATACTGTATCAACTTCCTGGGGTACAAAAATAAACGATACTTGGGTAGGACTTGTTAAATATATTTACAATGACGGATATCTTGGAGTTGGAAATATTGCGTATGGATTATTTTTTGACCAAAAGTTATTTTTTTTTGGGTTCAGTCAACTAGAGTCATTAGTTTTGGTAGTACCTATAGCTCAGTACGTTCCCAGATGGAGAATTTTAACAGCAATATTCACCGTAGAAATGTGGGGCGTTTGTGCAGGTACTGTTATATTCTTCGCACTCTCATTTTACTTATCTGGGAATCGTAAACATTCTTTTCTGACCGCGTTGCAGATTATAATTAGCCATTCTGTAGATAAATTCCCTAAGAGAAATGTTCATAAGATATTCTTCACTGGTTTAAGTGTACTCAGCATTGTTTTATCCTCGGCATATACTTCCTCTATTTTAAAATATTTGAAAAATCCCATGAAAGAACATCAAGTTTCTGAATTCAGTGAACTATTTGACATCAGTGGCGATTTAAATTACAAAATTGGTGGACTTTCCACTTATAAACAGTTTTTCCATAGGAACAAACCTATTTACGAGGGTTACGAAACTGTTTCTCCAGACATTGACAGTGTAGAGTACTGGCTAAATCGAGTTGGGGAAGAAAGAGACATTTGTACAGTAGCAAGCAAAACTTACGTAAAATACCTTATTGCTATCGACAGCAACGTAACTGTAGACAACGATGGTAAACCAAAAGTTTATATTTTTGAACAACCAACTAATACTTACATGCTCTCCATATTGTTAAGGAGAGGAAGTTATTTTAGCCATCCCTTTAAAAAAGTTATAATTAAGATGTTTAGATACGGCATTATAGATTACAACTGGAGGAAATACAAAAACAAAATCTTACTAAGTAAATTTAAATACCATGAATCGTTCGATCACCCAAAATCTTTATCTCTTAATGATATACAGGGAGCATTTGCGCTACTAGTGTTTGGTTACGTATGCGCTTTATTAGCAATCCTGCTTGAAATTATATACAAGAAAATCAATTTACATAAAAAATGTTGCATGGCACAAAAGAGCTTTAAAATAAACCACCAGGTTGATAAGAAACCAAGCAAGAAAAATGATAAAAAATGAATACATACATGTATATCGACGGTGTCACGACAAAAAGGCATATGCGCCATTGACAGTTTTTTTCAGGAGACACAAAAAACGTTTAATATCGCTTAATATTTCTTTTTTTACATTTTTTTGGCATTTTATTATTATCGAACTGAGGCATTTTGACTTACCATATGTTAGTTATAAAACAATTATTATAAACATGAGATATTTAACATTTTGGTGCTTACGCCTTTAATGTTAGGTTCTGTGGTGTTTAAGCCTTTTTGAAACTCGGTTACCATATTTGGAAAAAAGTATTTTGATCAAAAAATGTCGCTTAGTAACTTGTACGCCTTTTAATTTTACGGAATTATAACAAAAATGGAGAATAAATCTTTTCATTTTAAAGCATAACAATTAAGTAAAAATAGTACAAATTAAACAATCACAAAAATATATTTATGAGTTTCTTAGAGTTATATTGGTGTAAAAAAAATACAAAAATAAAGTTAATATAATTATCACGTTATATTAAGTAAAAAACAACAAAAACTATTAAAACGTACCATTTTAACTACATTGATAACTAATTAAGTTGTATTATAAAACTAATAGAAATAAAATACAAATCAAAATTTGATAACAGAAATTAAATATTGATAATATTTCAAATTATTGTTTACCTTATTGATATAACCACGTTTTCAGACCCAAGACGTAAGCACCACCTTCCACTACGGATCTTGTCGCTTACTGATTTCGGTGTCTCATCTTTTAAGAAACTCGTTTGGCGGTTAGAAAATTCAAAGCTTGTTTTAGTCAAGTTGGAATTTTTTACAGCTGTGTCATTTTAATAGTCGATAGGACGTAAAATGTATTTTATTTTGATACCAAAACATAAATTTTGGCGCTTATGCCTTTTTGTCGTGACGCCATCGATATGTACTAAATTTTTCTTGGCATCGATACTGTTTAAAGGCGTACAGTTTATTATTTATTTTATGTCATACTAGTTTATTATTGTGTTTTTATTGCTTAGTTACCAACTACGTAATCGTGTACTTTATGCCCGCGCGGGCATAAAGTGTACTTTATGGCCCGCACTGGCGTAAAGATACAAACAAGAAGATAACTTATTAGAAACATCTTTATTTAACAACATTTCAAAACATTATTTAGAATCCACATAAAACTGGCAATTCTGAAAGGATCCGGTGATATGTATTGTCCTGGAGAAGCTATGAGCATATTCAGCATCATCATAAGTGGCTCGACAATCCGTTGTGGATCTTGGCCTGCTCACAAAGAAGTCGCCATTCCTGTCGATTTCTGGCAACTTCCCTCTATCTTCTAACCTTTAGAATCTGTAGGTCTTCTTCTACATCATCAATCCATCTCATTCGTGGTCGTCCTCTGCTGCATGGGCATATTAACGTGTATATTAAAAACGGCGTCAGATGGCGTGGTTAACGATCATACCAATATGGCGGTGGGATCAGGGCCGGACTCAATAATATTAAAACTACTATACAATTACGACTAGTTATTCAGAAGATTTAAACCTTGGAACCTAAACAGTTAGACACTCGCGATATAAGAATAATATCTACTCTGTATTATAATCAGAAAGCAGTCGCACGCATCGAAAATAGCACAACAAATGAAATTCAAATTATAAAAGGAGTTAGACAAGGATGTGTGCTGTCACCAATGCTATTTAATCTCTATTCGGAAGAAATTATGAAGAAAGCATTGGAGAAAGAAGAGATTGGGATAAAAGTTAACGGCCAACCAATTAATAATATTAGATACGCAGATGATACGGTTTTAATGGCGGAGACAGTAGAAGACCTGCAAGCCATTTTAAACAAGGTAGTCACAGCTAGTGAAGAGAAAGGGTTAACAATGAACGTCAAGAAGACGAAATTCATGATTATTAAAAAAAAAACAAAGATTGAATGTAAACCTGTACATTCACAATAACAACAACAACAACAATGACATCACAGAAGAAATAAAAACTAGAATTGGAAAAGCTCGAGCTGCTTTTGTTAATATGAAGGACATTCTGGGAAGTCATGACATTAACATAAACCTGAAAATGAGATTGGTTAGATGCTACATCTTCTCGATACTGCTGTACGGAGTAGAGACTTGGACTTTAAACAAGAGCAATATTGATAAACTAGAGGCCTTTGAAATGTGGATATACAGAAGAATTTTGAAAATACCTTGGACAGACAAAGTAACAAATAGTGAAGTTCTTCGAAGAATGAACAAAGAACGGGAGCTGTTGATCACCATCAAGAGAAGAAAGTTGGAATATTTTGGTCATGTGATGAGAGGGAAAAAGTAGCGATTGCCCCAGTTAATTATCCAAGGAAAGATTCAGGGCAAATGAACCGTGGGGAGACGACGTATATCTTGGCTGCGCAATTTAAGAGACTGGTTCCAGTGCACATCTAACCAATTATTTAGAGCAACAGCTTCAAAGATACGAATAGCAATGATGATTGCCAAACTCCGTAGCGGAGAGGGCACTTGAAGAAGAAAAAGATTCAGAAGATTTAAACATAATCTAAAAAAGTGCTAATATATATATATATATATTATATATATATATATATATATATATATATATATATATATATATATATATATATATATATATATATATTTTTAGTGGACTTTCTTGGGCTTAGGTTCATAAAAAAATTTGATTTGATACTAAGACATTTTCATATATTTTTTCGACGTTTCGGCAGGAAATCTATGCCTTTTTCAAGAAGTAATATTGACAAGCATGTAAAAATTCGTTACTAACAAGTAGACGTCACAATTAAAATAATATTAAAAACATAGGACATACCCACTAAGTCACTACATGTAAAAAAAAAATTATTTTGTTTTATATTCTTCATATATTTTATATATGTATAATATATTATATCATACATTCAACAATACAATAGATGCATAGAGTTGTAGAGAGAATCAATGAAGACTTTGAAAATAATAGGTACTGCTCAGCGGTATTCCTGGACATAAGCCACGCATTTGATAAAGTCTGGCATAAATATCTCGCTGGGATGCCCCAAGGAAACATCCTAGAACCTCTATTAAACCTTATATTCACTACTGACCAAATGATAGATACAAATATTGTTCTGAAGCTATTTTCTTGTGGCATGTTAAAGTAATTAATATTTAAATGGGAATAACTCACAATTAAAGGTTAAAGTACGTTTATTGACGTTTCAATTTCCACTTCGGAAATCGTTCTCAAAATACAAACATTAGTAAATTAAACAAAAAAATAAAATTTGTTTAATTTACTAATTAAAGACGCCAGAACTCGTGGCTGAAAGACCTGAGGAGATGGTTCGACCGCTCATCCGCAGAGATCTTTCGCGCAGCAGTTTCCAAAACTACAATTGCCATTTGGATCGCCAACCTTCGAAAGGAGACGGCGCAATGAGAAGAAGAAGAATTTACTAATGTTTGTATTTTGATAACGATTTCCGAAGTGGAAATTGAAACGTCAATAAACGTACTTTAACCTTTAATTGTGGGTTATTCCCATTTAGATAGATACAAATATCACCACAGCCACATTTGCGGATAATACGGCAATACTATCATCTAACAAAAATCCCAAAATAGCCTCAGAAATCCTACAAATAACTTAAATAAAATACAAAAATCCATGATAAAATGGAGAGTAAAAATAAATGAAAACAAATCACTACACCTAACATTTACCACGCGTAGGGAAACATGGCTGACTGTATACTTAAACGGTAAAGGAATCCTACAAGGGAATGAAGCCAAATATCTAGGTGTGCACTTGGAGAGAAGATTAAATTTCTTTTTCTTTTTCTTCTTCCTCTTTATAAGCAATTCTGCTTGTTAAATGAATCCCCTTGTCTTGTTCCGCTACCTATTTCTATAGGTTCTGTAAGTTGTTTATCTAATCTGACTTCCATTTTGTTGTTTTGGTAGATGTTTTCGATAGTTTTTATAATATTTAGGGGAACTTCTCTATTATACAGAAGATGGATTACATCTTTAAGTCTTACTCTGTCAAACGCTTTCTTTAGGTCAATCAGACACAAAAATGCTACTATTACACTCTAGTGATTTCTCAGTAATTTGTTTTATAACAAATGGGGGTTAAACCCCCCCCCCAGGACCTTATTCCGACACTGTTACTCCCACATTTTAAGGACTCAAAATGGAGGTAGCATCATAAAAAAAAATTCGGTGACCAAAACCAAACCCCCCCCCCCCCCCCCCCCTAGAGGCAAATTTCCTGGTGCGCTGCTGCGCAGAACATTCCAATATTGAAATAATATAAAGATTTATAATTTAAAGATCCAAAATATTAAGAACAATACTAGGAGTTCCATGGTTCATAACCAATGAAGTCATTCGACGGCGGCGGTTTAAAAAACATACAAAATTTAAAATTTCTCCGAATGTGTTCGCAAAAAGTTTAGTAAATAAGCCGCATAGAGTTCGAAGGCTAAAACAAAAAGTTCCGTTAGAATTAATTGATTTATACTAAAAGTATAAATTGGTGCCATATGGTACATCACTGGATGTCTCTCTACATGCGATAATACTTGAATTGTCAGTCCTATTACTTATTATCTATTATTTACCTAAACATTTAGGTTAAAATTGTATGGATAGGTAGTAATAAAAGTTTGGTTAATAAAAAAATGTTTGGAACACTGGCTCTTTATTCAACTGGATCCCAACAAATCCCAAGCCAGATGAAACTTCAAAGTAATTTGCTTTTCTTAATAGGTAAGACGGATTAAGATTTAACAATAACACTAAGAAATTTAAATTTGAAATTTCCATCCCTTCCCTATTCTGTAATTATCCAATTATCACTCTGACAACCAACCCATCCAAGAACATTTTCTAAAACTTCTCTCTTTATCCAGAAAACATTATATACCTACTCGAAATTCAGTTGGATTGTCAGGTTATCTTTTCAAAAGCATATACTACGTAGGGATCTGCTATGAAAGACGAGTGCAGTACAATGGTGGCATGTAGATTTATTATAGTGGGAGAAAACACTGTAAGAACTTATCCATGAGTAAAAGTATGCAATATATTTTTTAATTAGTTTAGTATTTTAATGGTAATTTTTGCAATATTAAAGTTATTCTGTTGCTATTTTTTTATTAATTAACGTTTAACTATAGCTTTCAACGATTTAATGAAAGAGTACTCTTACACAATCTCATATTATTTATGGAAAATGCCTAGGGAATGGAATGGAAGCGTTATAGTTATAATACCCATACCTAAGAAGGGAGATAAAGAATAGAGGAGAAACTATAAAGGTAGATCGCTTATTAACTCAGTATATAAAGCTAAAGAGACCCACTCCGTATTTGGAAGATATTCTAGGCGACTACTAATGCTGCATTCTTGCTGGAAGTTTAACATCCGACAAATATTAGAAACAAAAATGGGAATTCAACCGAGTTGTATACCAAATTTTCGTAGATTTCCAGCAAGCATATGATTCGATAAAAAGATGTGGACAGACAGAAGACTGACTCCTATGCACAGGTAAAGATAGGAAACAGAACATCGATGCCATGTAGTGTAACATCAGGACTTCGACAAGGAGATCCCTTAACCGTTGCTATTCAATTTAACCTTAGAATAGGCAACTTACTGATTATGGACCACGGAATCCAAGATCCGGCAGGGGAGGAATAGCTGTTCCAGGTTGTAAACAAGAGAAATTCCTGTGCATTTAAGACATTAAAAGTAGCAACCTGGAATGTCATAAGTCTATATGCAAGTGGTAAACTAGCGAATGTACCCCTTGACATAGAAAACCTCCAAATTGATGTTCTATGTATAAGTGACGTGTACAGTGGCCAGGTTCAGGCAAACAAACATTACAAATAACGGAACCACGTATTATTCAGTTAACAACGAGGTCAATCATCGCTATAGTGTTGCTATCTTAGTTGCAAAAAAGGTCAACTACTCTGTAATAAGTTTTATTCCTTATTCTGATAGGATCTTATCATTACAACTTCACTCTAAGAAAAGTAAAGTGAATTTTATTCAAGTTTATGCTCTGACGGCAGATAAAGATGAAGACCTAATCGAAATACCACGATTTGGAACAAGTATTAAAGTCAATGAAGAAACATCACACTACAATAGTAATGGGCGACCTTAATGCCAAAGTTGGCCAGATAAGAGTGAATAGATATGTGGGTGAATATGGTCTAGGAAATAGAAATGAACGTGGTGACCGTTTAATACAATTCTGCCAGATGGAAGAATTAGTAATAGCTAATACACTTTTTAAACTATAAAAAATTATTTCCAATCTCCTATAGGAGCGGAACTTGAAGAAGAAGAAGAGATGATGACAATTGGCGATGGACCATCGGCAAGATGGTCGAACGACCACCGGCACTTCAACTTCACCGGCAAGGGAAGGAGGCCTATATTTAGCAGTGAACGTTCGAGGCTGGATGATGAAGTAGTAAAGTACACACTTTGGTAGTAAAGAACACCCAATAAAACATGGACATATTGTGAAAGGACCTTAAGTATTCGCTCTACAAAACATATTGGAAGATAAAATAAAATATAGAAGGAGTCAATGAAGAAGAAGAACTTAAAAGATTGGTTTGGGTTAATATTAAACCATTTATTTACAGCAGATGCGAATAAAATAAAGATTGCCGTATTGAAGTTCATCCTCCGTCCTCCGTCGAGAAGATGGAACCTGAAGAAATAGAAGAAGTAGTAGAATATGCGTAGGAGACGGAAACTACGGAAGGCTAGCCGGTCTTCGAATAACATCAACAAGATAACAGAAATGCATCTCTTTCCAACCAATATTACGTCGGTTTTATGGTTGGTTACAACCAATGTTACACAAAAAAAACTGTTGTCATCATCGAAGTATTATGATAAGGACTTTCACCGTCAAGTGATGCGTTGTTGTCTATATATCATTTATGGGATCCACATACATTTTAAAATGATTATAAACGAAGATATTAAACGATTTCTGATATTTCATATGTTTTAGTAATTATTTACTATTTTTACATATTACTATTCCTCCACTTTTGTTATAAAAATATTGTACAGCGGTATACTACGATTTATTTTCAGTAGGTATTTTTCTTCCTAACAAAGAGACTTTTAAATATAGAAATTATACTCTGTATAGGTACTATATTATATTTACTACCTACCAGCATCATCTCCTGCAACGTTCACCTGCTGTCGTGTCGTTTTACCTGCGATCACAAAAATTACCTGCAAGACAGATTTTTTAACCCAACTGTACCAAGAAAAGTCATCCGCCAACAAAAATTATTTAATCGGTATAAAAAAACAGCAGATGTCAGAAAATTTAAAGCAGAAAGCAGGTATAGAGTACAATAACAAAGTTTTAAAGGGTGCAGGAATGAAAACGCAGGATTCTGATAGTCCAGGTGTTTTTAAATTGAGCGCTACCGCGCATGACACGCATTTCGATTCTCCGAACAAAACTACTTGTTGCCCTTCTCTGAAGTCAGTCTGCTTGCTGTTTATTGTGACGATTGTTACCGGCTGCAATACAGTAGTGTACGGCGTGAAATCATAATATCAAAGACTATTTTGATTTATTTATCTTAAAAAGTGAACATGGAACTTATTTGTACTGAAAATCTCGAGAATACCTGCAGAGCTACGCGAGACAAAGCTATATTTCATGATATTCGTGTACTAAACAATTTGTTAAACGAGGAAGTGTTCTCAATTCCAAAGTGTAATTATTTTGAAAAGGTACAAAATGACGTTCAACCCTTCATGCGAAAAGTGGTAACTACTTGGATGTTGGAGGTAAGTAACTATTTTAAATTATTACCGTTAATATTTATAAAATAGGAATTTCTTAATATTCTTGGCTATAGACAGTCTCGACTGTCTTTTGTTTTATGTCGCAGACGTTAAATTGGCGCAATTTTTAACAATATTTTTTATAAATTCAAATATTTTTACGATATAATTTTAAAAGTACAACTTAATTGTTTTAATATTTAAGGCTGTCAATTAATTTTTTAAAAGAAATACAACAAATTTCGTCAAAACAAGGTTTCCATTATGTGTAGAGTAATTACTTCTATAACCAACGAATATTCAAGAATATATCAAAAAATTTCTCAGTAAATATTGTTTTCTATCCATTTATTTTAATTCGGATTTAAGATTTTTATATTACTCAAAGGTGGTTAATCTACAATATAAATTTAGTGGTATCAATCAGTAGGTATATCCTTTTCTGTTAAGTAATAATCTGGTGATATTTTTATTCCAATGTTTCCAAACATTTTCTTTTTATTTTCCACAATAAATACATATGTATTTACAATAGTTGATTAAATAGTATTATGTGTATTACTTATTTTTGTCTGATAAAATGTTACAAATGTCTGCAACCAACAAGTTGTTGCATGTTCATATTGTGTCATTGTATCTACTACTTCCTTTCATATCATAAATATGCTATATACCTACTAATGGGTAAACCTATATCAATGTAGTAGTATTTTCTTTTTGCTTGTTTGCTGAGAAATAGTGTTTTATGACTGGACCTTAATAATTAATTGCCAAGTAAAACATTAACTGTCAACTAACTTAATTTTTCAGGTTTGTGAAGAGCAGATGTGTGAAGACCAGGTCTTGCCTTTGGCTATCAACATCATGGACAGATTTCTGTGTATTTGTGAGATCAAGAGACAACAATTGCAACTACTTGGTGCCACCTGCCTTCTGATTGCTTCCAAGGTTAGAAGTACAAATCTGCTCCCCATTGATCTTCTCTGTGCCTATACTGATTACAGTGTCTCTTATGAAAACATAGCAGTAAGTGAAATGTTTTAATAATATGTACTTAAATAGTTGTAGACAGTAGCAATCATTGTGTATAGCAGGTGACAAATGTGGATATGTTTTTTATTGTGTTACACAAATTCAAAAATGCAAATTATTAGAAGCTATGGATATACAAATCCAATACCCTGGCATTTTGTCTTGGTCGAAATACAAACTTTCAAGAATTTCTTGAAATCTACTTCTTCAAGAAATTTGTTAATGCTGTCAATTATTTATTCCACTTACCCTCAAGAAACTATTTAATATCCTTGGTAATAAGATATTTTTTAATACTTTAATACTACATTTGATGTGTATGTCTCATAGTCCCCAAAAAACATCAAATCATGTAAAATGTATCAATTTAATTTTGAAGAGATCTAGTGACCAGTAACATATTTGTTTTTATTAGCAAATTTTTCAGTTTTTGTTGTCAAGTTATGTTGACTATTCTTTTAAATATATTCTTCTTTCATTCTACTATTTTAAGAAAAGTATTGTTGCTATCACTATATGAGAACCGTTGAGTCATCCTGAAGAATAATTTACAAATTATTACATATGAATGATCTTGGTATATCTCAGTAACCAATTATCAACTGAATACAAAATAACAATCAGATTTATACTAACATTGGAAGAGAATGTGCAAGTTCTCATATCTTAACGGATTCCACATTTCACAGTATATAGACTTAAAAAGAAAAGAATCATCTCAATACAAAAATAAGCTTCCTCTAGAACAACTACAGAATTCATCAGAAACATATTAAGGAAGGGGGATACCATAGATCCTATATGACAGAGTTGTACATTTATTTGTAGGTACATACATAGAAGGCCTAAATATATATTGGATGAAAAATTGTCCATAATTGGATGATAGGTAATTTCAAACAATTTTTATTTTAAAAAGAACTCAACGTTTATATGTTGTTACAATGACAAGGGAACTTGGGAACATAAAAAAATACAGTAAATGAGGAATACAAGTAAACTTAAAACACAAACT
The DNA here is from genome assembly GCF_040954645.1 of Diabrotica undecimpunctata. NCBI lineage: Eukaryota > Metazoa > Arthropoda > Insecta > Coleoptera > Chrysomelidae > Diabrotica > Diabrotica undecimpunctata. Next base: position 24,259,802 of record NC_092806.1, on the reverse strand, counting down.
ATCTGCATAGGGTCAATGCAACAGGTCCTAATATTACAAAGCAGGGAAGCTGCTTAGGCCTTGTGCAAACTATAAATATCTAGGCTTGCATATTACGAATGATGGCACAATAATAGACCACAGAATATGATACAGAAACATACAGGTTAGGGGAGCAGGATCAGATGATATTTAAAGCCAATAAACATCATAACCCGGAGGATTATAACTATGGCAGTGGAATAAAAACTAGAACAGGGAAAATGCCAAAAGCCACAGAAATCAACTTTTGGTGAAAGTCCAGGAGGGAACGAATAACAAATGACCCTATCAGAAATAATTAAAATAGGTCATGCAATTGTAGATGACATTAGGACAAAACAACTTCTATGATACAGCCATGTACAGAGGATGACAGAAGATGGACCACCAAACCACCAGGGTGCAGAAAACATGAAAGACTAAGGAGAAGCTGGAGAGAAGGCATAGAATATATATATGTCGTTACATACATATATGTTGGCGATAAAGGGGTCGTATGGCCTCATAGGTCTTTCCACACTCTTCTGTATTTGGTCCTTACTGAGTTTTATTACCTTTTTTTAATAGTCGGTCCTGGTCTGAGACTGTCAGGAAGGAACTCTATTCTGAGCTGGACTCTACACTGTGTCCCAATGGCTAGTAGGAAATGTTCTATGGATATATAGCACTATAGAACAGATGTGAATAAAGTATAACTAAATAAACACCGCGGATCAACGGAGAGTATACCATTGAGGCAGCTCCTATGTCCATAACTTGTAGATTGAATCTGACACACACACGAAAAATATGCACATTTACACCTTGCTCAATCAGTCAATAATCATTAGACAGCTCCATCAGAATTCGCTTATCATACAATGATATTTGTACTACTACTCTTCTAAATCCCGAGATGTAACGCCGTCATGGCCATGGGATGCATGGCACAGGAGGAAAAGTATTGGCTAAACAATGCCCCAGAGAGTTGGCGAATTCTCCTTGTTCGTGTTTGTTATGGTCCCATTGTTTTCCAAGAGAAACTAGTGAATGAATAATGATTGCATTCATCATAAGTTCATTTTCCATCCCATAGATCTTACGGAAGTTAAACACTTCCTTGTTTTTTGTTAAGATGGATTGTACTACGGCTCTGATTGAACGTAATGGACAATGTTTAATGTATATCACAAGTACTTATTTTACCTATTATTTTAACTTTTGGGCGAGTCCAGACCTGCTGTACTGATTACGAGAGCTGTAGATCACAATTAAAGCAGGAATAACAGCAATAAACCATCCTTACTGAGAATAAAGTCATTAAAATTAACGCTGATTCGGAAACAGACGACCCCTATCCATTTTCGTTATTCTTCAGTCCAATAAGGATAACATTTTCTATAATAGAGGAAATAGAAATCCACTCTTCGTTGATTAACTATCGATGTTTTACCAAAAAGCATGAAATCATATACATTACTTAATTCTGGAACCCAAACAGGCCATTACTTTTTTATTACGAGACAATCGTCTGGGATCTCCATTAAATTTTTTTCATAATTCGTTATTAAAGAAGATAACAAGATTTCAAAATTGTCGATTATGCGTTTGATGTTACATAAATATGAATATTTACGTTGCAAATTTAAGTCATGTTAGCACTCTATTCGAAGCTGATATCTAATGTTCGGTATTAAGTATATTGTTTATACGTTTTTCCCACAGTTTTTATTGATTACTCTGAAAATTTTGTTTATAATATATCTATCTTAGACAGCCATATTGAAAATGGTTGCGCGGTTCCGTTATATATGTTTATTGTTATCAGAAAATACGTGTTTCTAGCGTGAATGTTTTTTAACATTAATAGAAAAAAATTCTTAAAAAGTTGGTGGTCAATTGGGTATTTAGTATGGAATATGGTTTATGGGGTTAATGGGGTTCGTTATTGCCTATACTGGTCGACAATGGTAGTTTGTTCGTTTTTCGGACACGCGTAGGTAATTTACAGTTGGCGCGTGACCAGAGGATAACCCACGACGTCCATTGCAGCAACATACGTCCATCTCATTGTTTATTAATCTCCTTATTATGTCTAACGGCTAATATCCTTTCCTACCTTAAAAAAATGCATTAAACTATTTTTTTGTCTATTGCACCAGTACATTTTTTATGAGTTTAAATATAATCACCTCCAAATTGGTGTAGGCTTGAACCAATGAATGAATTAAGTGTAGTGCGGAAGTACTAAAAGGAAAGTAAAAAAAGTACTGGAAGTAAAATTAGAGGAACCTGTGCAATAAAAGCTAGTTATGGTAGAATCTTAGTGTCTCTTTTACATAAAATACATATACGTATTACCTTTTTCGTATTTGCAGGAAAAGTTTGTGGCAGGAATGTAAAAAAGAACAAGGTTATTCAAGGTTAAACCGAATTTATGATGTTTCTAATCAATTCTAAATATTTCTCAAAATACCGGCCATTGCTGTGAACAGTTTGATCAGATTTACAATAAAATTAATGAAGTACCATTGTAATTAATATAGAGTTCTCAAATCTCAATAAAAATGTGTCATTCCTGACAAGTCTGTATTCATTTTAATCTGATACATCAATTAAGTTTATAAAAATGAAGTTTACATAGTGCCCAAAATAAGAAAAGTCTTAAAGTAATTGGTTTCTTTTCCAGGTTCTGAATTTATGTTGAATAAGTCAACTTTTACGACTATTTTAGTAGCTTTTAGAACATAATGCAAGATCAGAAAGTTTTTTACCAAAATTCAAAATTTTCTTTTTCTAAATTTACACGAAAAAAAAAATTATGTCGCTCGTCATATTTTTGTACGATTTTGTACCACTTGACTTAGCACTGAAACCACTGAGCGTATCCTTCAACTGAAGAGGGTCTTCTAATAATTTACCGCCAAAAGAAAACGGACTTACCATATTGAGGATTAACTCGATAATTACCGCCTAATAATACGTTTGTATTAATTGAAGGTTTGGTTAACCAGTAAAATTATTGTTTGGTGTCTAATGATTTATAAAATTTATGATTTAAAATATAAGATTGTGTTAAACAAGATAATAGTACTGATCTTCAATGAGTAATCGATATATTCACTGCAGTTTTCTAGGTCAGTGGTTCCCAAATTTATTTAAATGTGTTTTGTGATACAAATTTCTAATTAGAAACGATTTTACCTCTTAATGAGGGTTACAATGTGTCCTATATCATCATCATCATGGCTTATTCACTCCTGGCGGAGTGTTTGCCGCCCTTTTGGGCTCTCTGATTCATTTATTGCGGAGAATCAGTCCGCTGTTGTTTTTTTTTTATTATTATAGCAGCGTGTGTGACTTGGCCCTGTCTACAATTTTCCTCCATTCTTTCCGGTCCTTACAGCGCTCCTTCCAATTGTAGATTCTCAGCTTCTTTATGATGTCTCATAAGACTTGATCTCTCCATCTTGTTTTGGGTCTCCCCTTTGGTCTCTTTGTTGTTGGTCTCCATCCAGTTATTCGCTTTAGCGTAGAGTCTGGGTTAGCTCTTTCTGTGTGTCCCAGCCACCTGAGCCTTTGCGTCTTCACGAACTTGATTATGTCTTCACCCTCGATGACTTCTTTAGTTTCTTCATTGGTTAATCTTCTAAATTCGCCTACACTTATCCTCACCGGTCCCATTGTTCGTCGAATTATCTTTCTCTCTAAGATTTCCAACCTCATTTCATCTTTTTGTGTTAGGCACATCGTCTCTGCACCATAGGTGATCACTGGCCTGATTGCAGTCTTGTAAATTTTTAATTTGGTTTTCTTACTAATGTGCTTTTCTTTCAGGAATTTTTGGTAGTTCCAGTAGGTTTAATTACCCAGTAGGATGCGTTCATTTATTTCATCCGTTCTATTATTTCTGTCATTCACCATCACTCCCAGGTATTTGAAACGGTGTACTCTTTCAAACGTATATGCACCAAGCTTAATTTCTTTCTCGTTCGTATTCTCTCTTGAACACTTGAGGTATTTCGTTTTGCTTTGGTTTATTACTAGCCCTCTCTTCTTTGCTTCTTTATCTAGTATTATTATTATATTCTGCGTGGTTTTTAAATCTCTATAATAAAACCAGTGCAATATCGTCTACATACGCTATCAGTTGGGCTGAAGATTCGATAATCGTTCCCATAATTTTGGCTGCTCTTACTGTCCCCTCTATGGCAATGTTAAATAATGTTTGTACCTCCATTTGTACTTCATCTGACGGGCCTTCCCTTGTTAAGATTCGTGCCTTGGATTCCTTCATCGTCATTTTCGTGAGACTTATTAGTTTTTCTTGGATGCCTAATTTATTCATATCCTTAATTAGCTCCTCCCTTATTACACTGTCAAAAGCTTGCTTGTAGTCAATAAACAGTATATGTAGATCTATTCCGTGCTCGTAACTTTTTTCGACGATTTGCGTTACAATGTGTATTGCATCTATTGTTGACTTACCTTCTCTGAATCCATGTTGGTATTCACCTATTTTTGTTCTAGTTTCTTTTTCTATTCTTTGTCTGATCAAATTAGTTAATATTTTGTACATTGTATTTAATAACGTGATTCCCCTGTAGTTAGTGCATTTCATCTTGTCGCCTATATATGCTCCTATATACCGTATTTAAATCGGTAGATTTACTAAAAAATTTTTACAGTGTAGTCATCTTTTTGGGGCGCTCGCCTAAAATAAAATTTCATTCGTTCTGCATTTGTGATTATAATTCGAGAATAATTTTTGTTTCTCAAAATTTTATTGTATATTCTTCATAGAAAAAACATCAATTTATTTGCATCTTTTATTGAACTTTTATAAAATTAACTGTAAATCTTGTATTAAAAGGGAATTTACAATAATCAGTACAAAAAATTTGATTTTTACGATGATATCGATATTATATCTCTGTGTCACTTTCATCTGTCGTACCAGGAATTGGAAGGGACTATATTTGTTAAAAATTTTGAATTCCTCGAAACAGTTTGTACACTTTTTCGTATATTTGGACTATCTTTCTTATCATTTTTAGCAAATATTTATTATTAAATAAGTTTAAATGAAGCTAAATAGCAGCATTGACTTCTTCTTCCTTCTTGTATGTAGGCTTTAAAGCCTGTTTCTTCTTCAATATTAGCTTCTTAAATTGTTTAAATTATCTCACCATCTTTTTCTTGGTCTGTCAATACTTCTTCGTCCATTTGGTGACTTTCTCGTGTTATTCGTATGTTTATTGTTCTTATGTTTTCACTTCTCTCCCTATCCAACAGACTTTTCCCTGATATTCGTCGAAGTATTTTCATCTCTGTCGTTTCTAGTGGTCGTCTCGTTTTAGATGTGTATATACTTCATCTAATTTACATACCGTTGCACGTCATCGGCGCCATAGCCCGTGACGTCACATGATACCAACACGAAATATTTAGGCGGTAGGTGTGTTCTTTTTTAGAATCACTTTGCCGAGTACACTGGCATTACAGTCACTAGACATATTTTATTATATACGCGTAGAACTAATATTTAAAGATTTCTATTAATGTTAACTTAAAGAAATAGACAACAATATGTTTCATTTAATTTGTATAAATGCATTATAAAGCGTTTTTATGAAGAACATTTGTTCGGAACACACTGTAACTGTAATCGAACAAAGGTGAAATTTTGGCATAAATTGGTAACACTTATTTGACAGTTGCGGTGTTGACACTTTTTGTACTTTGTTATTTTAAATTTTAAAGTGAATACCTCTTGTTTTATATTTTTACCTATTTAATAAAATCTGTTCATTTTAGAACAAAATTAGTGTGTTTTATTTCAAAAATGTCACGTAAGAATTTAAATAGTCGTTGTAAAGAGTAGAATAATAATTATGTGACCTATTTGATTTTAAATGGATTCAGGATTTTTTTATACTTTGGCAAGTATGTCAACTTCGATCTCTGACGTAGATAATGACGTGCAACGGTTTGTAAATTAGATGGACTGTATGTGTCTCCGCCGTGTATGTTAATATAGGTCTAATTGCTGCTTTATAGATTCTTGTTTTTGTGTCTTGTCTTAGGTGTTTGTTCTTCCAGATTGTGTCATTAAGAGATCCCGTCGCTTTACTTACTTTTAAGCTTTGTTGTCGTACTTCTCCGTAACTAGTTATGTCTATTCCCAGATATCTAAACCTTGCTTCCGGCTTTATTATTTTTCCATCAATTTCAATTTTACATCGTAGTGGGTATTTAGATGTTGTCATACACTTGGTTTTTTCTGCTGATATTATCATATTGTATTTCTTGGCTGTTGTATTGAAGATGTGTGTTAATCTTTGAAGCTCAGCGTTGACCAAAACGCATAATCATTATACTGTGTAAAGAGATTCTGAAACTGTTTTTTTTGCGTCAGTATTGATAATGTATGATATTACTATAGGAAAATAAGCAAAAAAGACTGTCCGGGACTGTAAAAAATACATTTACACATTATCTAAAAAAATTTTTAGTTATTCTAGGCCTATTATAAAGAAAACTTTTCGGCAGATATTTTGGCGTCTTTTTTTTTTAATTAATTAAATCTTATTTCCCGTGTTATTTAATACAAGAGCATTTTTGACAAGGAGATAAAAAAGTGATGGTAAAAAAGAAAGAAATAATTGAGGTACACAATTGGTAAGATCGCGTATTAGCATATACCTAACTTAAAATTGATAAGTGAAAAAAAAAATGAAAAACGTACCGTTAATAATACAATTATTAATTTAACCAGTAGTAGCATATATTATTTTTTTCCTAATCAATTTCGAGAAGTAATTATTTATATTTTGTTTACGTTAGTATCGTTTTCGTGAGAATGTCCTCGCAACAATTTCTTTTCCCGCTCCTACGTTAGGCATCCTCATCTACATTCCGATTTGTTATGGGAAAAGAATCCATGCAGTAACCGTTAATTTAATTAGCAGTAAATGATCTAATCATTCTTAGTCACAAGAATAAATCATATTTGTAAGCAAAAGTAAATATTCGTTTACAACCAAAGGCGCCTTTTAATATAAATAGTAAAATACCGACAGACGATAAATGTGGAAATCATGGGTAATGAATATTGTCTGATGTTTTCAAGTTTTGATTTCGTAAAAAATGGGTTTCTGAAATGGTAGGCTTGTTAACCCCATACGCGCAACCACCAATCTGGAGTACCAGGAACTCTTCTGTTAAGATTAGCATATATATATACAAGGATTTCCACAGTTTTCACTGTATTCCTTCACTCAACCGTTTTCTCCAATTTTTCCTGTTTAGTCAGTCCCCTTCCTGTAGGTTTCTTTTACTCATTGCTTCGTCCACTTCATCTCTGAAAGATCTTCGGGGTCTGCCTCTCTTTCTTCTTCCTATCGGGCCCCACTCTGTTATTCTATTTATCCACCGATTTTGGTCTGCTCTTCTGACATGTCCGTACCAGGTTAACCTCTTCTGTTCGATGTAGTCTATTATGTCGGAGTTCATTCCCATTCTCCTCTTAATCTCCATGTTATTTATTCTATCTCTTCTTGTTACTCTGCAGCTTCTCCTTAGGAATTCCATCTCTGTTGCTCTTATTTTGTTTTTGGTTTTCTTATTTATTGTCCAATTTTCACACCCATAAGTGAGGATACTTCTTTTCATGGTATTATATATTTTTTTCTTTGTTTTCATGCTGATGTTCTTATCCCATAGTACCGGGTTCAATTTTCGTATGCAGTCTCTTGTTTGTCCTAGTCTATTTTTTATATCTTCCTCCGTTGTTCCTTTGTTTGATATTATGAAACCTAAATACTTATACTTGTCTGTTCCTTTGATTTGTTTACCTTCGTCTATTTCCAGCTGTTTTATCTCCGTTGTAAGGTATTCAGTTTTCTTTAGGTTTATTTCCATCCCATTCTTTGTATATTCCTGCTCCAGTTTTCTCATCATAAAACTGAGGTCATCCTCGTCTTGTGCGATCACTATTTGGTCGTCGGCAAAACTTAGCGTATATAGATATTCGTTCCTTACTGGTATACCCATTCCTTCGCACTTTCTTTTCCATGGTTTCAGGGTTTTTTCCAGGAATATTTTGAACAGGGTGGGGGATGTGGAGCAACCCTGTAGTAGTCCCTTTGTCGTCTTAAATGGACTGCATATTCTATTGCCCGTTTTGATAGCTACTTCGTTATTCTTGTAGAGTGCTTTTACCGCGTTTATTAATCTTCGTGGAACTTCGATGTCTTCCATTGCTTCCCATAGCTTGGTTCTAGGTATTGAGTCATATGCCTTCTTAAGATCAACAAAAGCCAGATGGACCGATCTATTTTTGGCCATTCTTTTTTCTATTAGTTGTTCGACCGTGTAAATGTGATCTAAGCATGCTTTCCCCGCTGTGAAACCTGCCTGGTCTTCTCCGATTTTATTTTGTATGTATATTTCTAATTTTTCCTTTATGGTCTTTCCATACAGTCTGCCTATAGACGATATAATGCTGATTCCCTGATAGTTTTCGCAGTTTTTTCTATTTCCTTTCTTGTATATTGATGATCTTGTATAAGATTAGCATACCTTAGTTAAAGTTTCCAGATTTAAGGCTTTGAAAACTCTCTAACTAGACCATCACGGGTATTGTTTGTTAGTGTCATTAACGTAAGGTCATTCATTGGCATAGTTACTTCAAAATCACCAATTTTTCAAAGTATTATGTCAACCTAAAATATCGGTTGTGATAATTAATTAGCAGAAGTAATTTTTTTTTTTTGGCTCAACCTCAAGAGTCATTGGCGCAGTACAATTTAAAATTTTACAATTTATTTAAATCATTTATGGAATATCTTCTTCTTCCTATGCCGTCCCCATTAACGGAGGTTGGCGACCACATTTTTAAAAGCTTCTCTGTCTTTTGCAACGTGGAATAATTCGTCTACAGTCATGTTTGTCCAGTCTCGAATATTTCGCAGCCATGACTTCCTCTTTCTACCTATTCCCTTTTTGCCATCGACTCTACCCTGCATGATGACCTGCAGAAGACTATATTTATTATTTCTTAGTATGTGTCCAAAGTATGCAGTCTTGCGTACTTTTATCGTTCTCAACAATTTTTTGTCTCGACCCATCCTTCTCAGCACTTCCTCATTAGTGACCCTGGCAGTCCATGGAATTCTCAACATTCTCCTGTATATCCAAAGTTCAAAGGCTTCAATCTTTTTAAATATTTGCGCTTTTAGTGTCCATGTTTCTACCCCGTACAATAGTTGCGACCAGACATAACATTCAACAAACCTCAGTCTCAGCGCAGTATTCAGATTTTTGTCACAGAATAATTGTTTGAATTTTAAGAACGCTGCCCTTGCCATTTCTATTCGTACCCGGATCTCATGGTCTGGATCTAATTCTGTGTTGATGTAAGCTCCCAGATATTTATATTTTGTCACTCTCTCTATTTGCTGTCCACCAAGAGTTAGTTGTTCATTATTTATTGGACTCCTTGATACTATCATAAATTTGGACTTATCTGTGTTGATGTCAAGTCCCATTTGAATGCATTCACTATTTATTGCATCTAGGAAAGTTTGTAGTTCTTCTATACTCTCAGCCATATTTACCGTGTCATCTGCAAATCTCATGGTGTTTATGATTTCTCCACCATTTATGGAATATAAAATATAAGTATGATGACAAATTTTTCATTTCAGTTCCGTCACTTAATATTGCTTGTAGGTATCTTGTAATTTATATTGAAACCTTTCCATGCAATATAAAGGACACTCCAGTAAAATATGGCGAACACTGATTACAATATCCCATACCACAACCACATTGTAGTTTTTTATATTTTATTATGACTGATGTCCAAAAATTTACTGTCAAATTAAACTTAAATAAAATTAATTGTTTTTGTCCATAAAAGCATCCCTCTGGATGGCTACAACAGTCCCCTGTCACGGGTTTGTATAAAATTGTCCATAACTCAAAAATCAAGAGGAAAAGGTGTGGGCTTTTTAAAGATATATAAAATTTAATTCACTACTGCCCTTCATTTTATCAACAAACATTCTCAACATTTAATAAAATTTGCTTAAGGCAGTTTTGTATAGAAAATGAAAAAACACCCATACAATGATTAATATAATTGTTGTTTTTATCTTTGTTTTTCTGTTTTGTCTAAGGCGATTTAGGTTGTATCGACAAATGATCTCACTATTTGGTTTTCTGTGAGATTTGCTAACATTCTTAATAACTATTATGCGATAAAGATATTTTTCTTCATGGTCAGAAATTGTGAGGATAATAATTAATGCTGAATCAATAAGTTATCGAATATTAAGTATGTAAAACTGGGTTCTGCTTTACGCCGAAATTAGGCCAATGTGTGTCACGTGTCGTACATAAACCCGGCGATAAAACGACTAGACATCGGCGGATGACGCAATAAGAAGTTTTTATATCTGATTCTGATGACATTGAGACGCACACGTCCGGAAGGAAAAGATAATATTGTAAACATTATCTGAGGATCTTTTCGTCCACTACCATTGTCTTACAGGGTCAGGTCTCATTAAATTTTGATTACTGTTTTCCCTTTTGTTGGCCAGTGATAACGTCTTACCGCAAATTGCTTCAAATGTTCTAAGGGTGTTCATCCACCTTACATCCTGTTTCAAAAAGAAGAATATCCTGAATATATCAATCGAGTGTCCTCGTTTCTTTGCGGGATGATTTCTGTGTAATTACGCCGTCTTTTCAATTGCGGGAAGTGGGTTAGTAATGGACACCCGTTCACCACTTGTTGCCTTTGTGGTTTTAGAACACGTTAGTTACTTAAACTTTTTTTCCTTTTTGTATAGAATATGTATATATATATATATATATATATATATATATATATATATATATATATATAATAGATAGATAGAGAGAGAACTCTATATTTCGCTTTCTATTGAATAGCTTCCTCATGAGTACACTGTAAAATAATTTTAACATTACAAACAAATGACGTACATATAGATTTAAAAACACTCAGAAATTAAAATATTTGACAAATAAAAACTGACATTAAAGTATGTAAAATATTTCATGTTAAGATTAAACTGTCTTAAGCACGTTCGTTACAGTAATAAGATAAAACAAGTAAAATTACTCCAAATGTAAAAATTAACAATAGAAGAAACGTTAGAAGAATGATATTTCTTTGATTAATTATTAAAGTGATTGTTGGCTATTTTGAATATTTATAAATTTTGTTCAATATATTACAATATATGTTACTTAACTGTCCAGTGTACGTTTTATAATTTAAAGTTTACAAAAAGTTTTAAAAACACTTATTAAATTAAATCACTCTAATTTTATTCTAAAAAAACAGAGTTTAATTAATAGTAAATCATAAAAACAAATCTGAAGTGTCAACACAGCAACTGTCAAATAAGTGTTACCAATTTATGCTAAAATGTCAACTTCGTTTGATTACAGTGTGATCAGGACAAGTGTGCTTTAAAAAAACGCTTTATACAAATTAAATGAAACAAGTTATAGTATATTCCTTTAAGTTTACATTAATAGAAATCTTCAAATATTATTTCTAGCTTGTATAGTAAAATATGTCTAATGGCTGTAACGTCAGTGTACTTGGCTAAAGCATTCTAATAAGGAACAGACCTACGACTTAAATATTCTGTGTTGGTATCATGTGACGTCACTTACTATGACGCGGATGACGTGTATCGGGATTTATACGGTACCAACTATATATAGCTTTACTGATTATTTGTGTATTTTAAAGACCACATTTAAATTCTGGTCTTTCATCCAGTCTCTTACTACTAATTTTGGTTCTTATAATGTTTTTGATTTTTTTCGTCACATCCCCTCTATTTGATTCAGTTGGAATTCCAATCTGGAAGTGGAAACGTTAAATAAAATACTATTTTAGGAACATAAGCATAAAGATTTTACACACTTATTACCAAAAATACATAGAAAATCATCTTTCTGTAATTCCAATCTTTTTCCTCTGATTTTTTCTTATTTCTTTCTATAATGATATGGCGTGATATAGCTTTGCTAGTGTATATCCGGTTTTGTTTGTTTCCTATCTTAATTTCCTATTTTTTCTGTTTGTGTTTAGTTTCAATTTAATTTCAATAAACAGTGAAAGACTCATGTGATCTGAACCTTTTTGGAATCGGCGGAATTTCTGTAACAGTTATAACACTCATGACCAATTAAATTAGTCTGTATTTGAAGAGTTTAATATTAAGTACTTTGTTTATAGGGCATATACAGCAATATTCTCATCTAAATTATAGTTTAAGTTGATTTTTGAATATATTAAGTATTTTATAACTGACAACAACTCTCTATGCAAATGAGAATTGAAAATTATAAAAAAGGAAGCGGATTCTCAGAGATGAACCTCAACATCCTTCCTCATCCTGCACCCTTAGTAAATAATCTAAATCCATACTATTATCATGTCTATTGAAATTGGAAGAGCAAAGATCTTTGAACTTAGTTCCGGTTTGCGCGCCCTTTCGAGGGTAGTTTCCCTTAAAGAAATATGGCCCATATCGGAATCAGGTCCCGTATGTACAACAAAAGATTTTTTAGTTTCTCACAGTTAGGCGTACACATGCCTATGCAGGGAACAAAAGTATTGCATGAGAAAAGGTGCGATTAAGGGGTGGTTTTCCCATAATACGCAAGATTTTTGAACTCGTTTCGGGGGTAGTTTGAATAAGGTGAATTTTATATGAGTGATGTTTATCAAAAATGATAAATGCCGTTGGGGATGACTTAATAATGATTTAGGTAATACTGATTGGTAAATTTAAAAAGATCACTTAATAAAAGAATAAAAAGTAAAAAAGGACTATTTTGTTCAGTTGTAAAGGGTTTTTTATTCACAGTTAAAAGTCATGTAAAATCTTTTTAATATAATTACTCAATTAATTTTTATGATCAGGAGTTATTCTTTTGGACACAAGGCCATGGTACATTTTCGTGTTAAAGTGGAAATTTAAAATTTTATTTTTCGCTCTAACTTTCATGTTTGTAAACATTTATGTATAAAAATTTACAACTGAGTACTTTTGAACATGGGAAATTATAATTTGGTGCAAACTTTGATGTATCTGATAAAGGCGCCACATATGCTACATATGTGACATAAAGTTGCTCGTAACTTTTTTGCTATTTAAATTACCGGTAATTTTAATAAAAAAAATTAAAGATACAATATTTTAACAAAAAAAAGGTATACCTGTTAATAACTTATAAACTCAACAGTTTTCGAGATAATCGCGTTTTACAAATTAGCTGCATAATTATGATTTAACGCAATTACTCCAGGCAACCAAGGAAAAATAGACAAAAACATCAATACTTCTGAATTTTGGTATGAAATACCTTTAACGTAAGGTAATAGTTACCGAAATATTAAATAAAATAAATATATCAGCAGGATAATTAATAATAGGATTTGACAAAATAACAGAATAATAGGATTTTACATCACACATTTTACATTTTATATTAAATTATAGTCATAACCAAAACATTTTATTTACAAACCAAATTAAAAATAGTTAAACTAAATAACATTAAACTTTTTGTGAAAGTAAGTGATCGATATGTCCACCATTTTCTTTATTTCATTTGTCAATACATTCCATAAAAGATCGTGTCACATTAAATAGCGTCATTGATTCTAAAGAAACTGCTGCAGTATTTATTATAAGTATTATAATTAAAATAATAAGTATTCTTTTGGGATATTTACTATCTACTACACATCTATCTACTATGTACTACTAATATCTTACCACATGATCAAGGAATATGACTACCACGACCAATCCAACGTTCAGGAAAGTTGTACTTAAGTATGTATGGTCTCTCTCTATAATGTGTTAGTGTACCATCTTGCATAAACCACATATTTTGCCTTAAGTTTTATGAAAATTCCTCCAACAAATCAATAAAATCATTTCGTAAAAAATGTAAATAAATTTCTCCATTCAGATTACAAGGTAATTCGCATGTCCGTAAAAAATTATTACCAATGGTTTCAAATCATACGTTTATTTGAAATTTATGTTGAAAATGCCTTTCTCTCTTTATATGAGGATATGTAGTATCTCAGAAATGATTTTTCTTTAAATTAAAAAGACCATGATGTGTAAATTTAGCTCCTTTCGTAAAAAATATTCTATCGACGAAGGAGTGGTCAAGATTTTACCTGTTTCGGACATCATTTGCAAATCTGCAAATTTGCAAAATACTAACCTCAACCTGAGTCTAGTTATGCCTACTCAATATTTGATGTGCAAAGCAACAACCGTATTATAAGATCATAAAAGCCTCCTTAAAAAAATATGGTATGGGATTGTCCATTTTCTAACAATAGTAGAATTATTCACAAATACAGTGTCTCATTCATTATTATAAAAATCATTTAGATAACAGTAATAAAAATAAATAGTCCCTTGTGAATACTCTATTGTTGCCTAATGACCACAGTGAAATCGGGTTAAAAAAAATTACCTGAATACGACCATTCAACTTGTAAATTCCTTAAATTATTCGACCTTATCAGAGCGAACTGTTAAATATAATTTTTGGGTGTAAAGATGACCATAATATGCAGGTAAATTAAAATGTTCTCAAAATATGCATTTTTTTCAAAAACTGATAAAATATGCAGGTATATGCAATCTGCATATAATCCGCGCTCTACTTATAACGCTCGAGAACAGTTGAATAGGAATTCATGCGAACTGTTGCTGCCGAGATTTCTCAATCAAAACACCCACCTCATTCCAATCCTGCACTTCACCGAATCCTCCAATGCATAATCAATTGTAGCAATTATTTATATCCACAAGTAAAATAGATACTACCCAGATATTGCAACTTTCTCGTTTTAATTCTGAGTAGTATTTTATCGCTCCAGAAGATTTTTAAGATTATAATAGATAGGTTTTCTATAGAGGAAAAAAACACAACTTTCTACTACTCTGAATGGAAGGGAGGATTGAAGGAAAAAGAGTCCCAGTGAGAAGAAAATGTTCGTAGTTAAAGAATGTAAGAGACTAGGCATGGTCAACCATTCATAATAAAAAACCGCAGAAAACAGAGAGTCCTTTGCCGAAATTATCGCCTACCTTCAATAACGGAGAAGCCACTTCAAGAAGAAGATAACAGTAATATCAGACGTGGGCTAGATTTTTGATTTTTTATCAGACAGACTAACATTTTTTTGCATTCATGCTTATGATCCATCTTAATTTTTCTGCGCTAATAACTTAAATTGACGAATCATATTAATAACTTACCTTGTATATATAATTAACAATGTTTGATATAAATTTGTTATCAGAGGTTTTAGCAGCTAACTTTTCAAAACAGTAAACAAACCAATTTTTAGTGATACATACTCCTCATCCCCACCCTAATAATTTTTTAATAAAACTCCTCATTGACACTAGCAGACGATGACACATTTAATATTTTAAATTGGTTTTACCGAAATATTGTACCAATATTTATACTTACTCTGTATCATTTAAAAAAATCACCATTTATGAATGCCGTAAATCTTCAAATCTATTTTTTATTCACCCCATACCAACCGTTTCAAAATACTCGACATTACAAATCAAAAATATCCAATTCTAAGGAATTCTTGATTTTTAATATCAGTTTGTATTATACGGGAACATTTTTCCAATCAACAACTCAGGAGATAAAACCCCTCACATTTTGCGTCTTAAATTTGTCATTTTTCTCTAATTACGCATAGTCATCAATTTCCTCTTTGTCATCTGAAAACCAAACCGCTAATGATGGGAATGCGATGTTATTCAGGTCGCACAGATCATTAATGATGTCGCATCACGAAAATCGCTATAGATAAAACCACTAAAATAACAGCATTTTAACCCTACGTTCAATATACTACTAAGGGGACATAATAATTACATGTCATTTTGTCGTATGTTGTAATTAAATTAGAAGATATATATCTTTCTGATTTGATCATTGGTAGACAATGGAAATCTATAATATGTAATATTATTCGAGTGGGTAGTGAAATGTAATCAAAAATTTTTTTCTTCGCCAGTAAGTGACTGGTAATGAAAATAGATATGTAGCAAAACATAAGAAGCGAGAGTTTCAAAATACTACCTCAAGTAAAAACTAAAACCTTTGTCCTTGAAGTTGTTTAAAGTTATTTCAAATCGTTTAGTTTTCTCTATTATCATTTAAGTTGCGATTCGTTCTTTACTTAACCATTTTCATATTTTGAAGCTTAATTGTTTGCAAAACAATTTCTTCAGGATCCTCATCGAGTTTCCGTTCAATCATTCAGAATTTGTATTCCTTTCAAAAAGTTCCCCAGGAGAGTATGAAATGTTAATAATTGGTTTTTCCTAGGTGCTCTGCTATAACTTTTTTTTGTAAGGTTTTTTAATGAACGTCCTTTGTATGCTAATTCGATTATTACATTTGTAGTTTAATAAATATATTTAAAAATCCAGTTTGTTTATACGCGTTGTAAACCACAAAAAAACGATGTCAAAGTAAGGGCTGTCCAATAAAATAATTCGCAACTTACTAACCACCTTTATATTTATTATCATCGGTTAACTATTTATCATGTAGCTATTGTTATGAAAAATTACGAGGGCATATATCTTGTTCTGGCAAAACTACAATCTCACTAACGAAATTTCTCTAACCATATTAAAGGGTCCATGCCGATATTCCGTTTCCTATTCTTTCCGAAGAATCATTTTCATATTAATATGGTAATTTTGTTTTCATAGAAGCACAGACTGTTACAGTAACCGAATGAAATTCATCTTGTCTAGGAGAATTTCCCTCCAAGGAATAATAGGGTGATCTATTATGTCTATTCGCAAACTTGTAGGACCGGACTCAGCTCTTATGTTGAAATTTCGATCAGTGTATTACTCGGAACACTTAATTATCATGTTGCAGTCTCTGTAAGACATTAAAACTTATACATCTTACTTTTTTATTGTAAATTTATTTTGGAGCAAAGCATTTTGATATGAGATAATTCTTTGCGATAATTGCGATAACTTTGCGATAATTCTTGAAGTGGTAAAGTCTTGAAATGTGACACAAATAAATTTCTTTTAGTCAAAAGAAGAATCTATTGAATTTGGGATAAATGGCCGTCGTTCACCAACTTTACAGATTACTCCGAATAAAGTGGACATTGGATACTCTGTTGTAGCTGTTTATTCATTTTTGTGAATCTCATGATGGTACATTGTATCTAACATTGTTACATCAATATTTTTTGATTTGAATGCTCTGTCTTAACGTCAAAATTTTCGCTCATTAAGTCCTTTTTTTTATGCTTTTTTCGGCATGCTATTGCCAAATTATGCTTTTTTATTTTTCTGTTCCCTTCGTTAATTTTTTACTTATAAATCATTATGTAATATCAAAAGAAAAATACACAATTTAAGGACAAAATTGCAGGTTGCAATTATTACAGCACCAACACTCTCATATGCAAGGGTGACATGGATTCTAAATAAAAGCGAAAGTACTATAAATGAAGCAACCAAATTCATTTAGCGTATGGCTACATGGCAGTTAAGTTTTGAGTACAAGAAGACAATACATTACAAATAGAACAATGGATGGCTCAAACTTTTTTGTTGTGGTTTCGGGCATGTCTGCTATATAAAGGCTAAAGAGTAGGGGGGGTCAGCACCGATACTTGTGGGAGGCCATTGTTCAGTTTCATTTGGGTACTACGTACTAGTCTTATCGCCCATGATAACTTGGAAACTTCTGTTGTATAGCATATCATTAAATTTTTAGTAGTTTTTGAAAGCCTGTTTCTATGTAGTTAGTCAGTGCTAGGACTTGGTCTGTGCAGCTGCGGTTCGGTCCAAATCCTGCTTGTTCAACAGGTATATGTTGGGGTATTATTTGGCTAATTTTGTTTTGATGAATCGTGAAACTAATGTTTTGGTGAATCGTTAGCTTTCCCTGGTTTTAAAATGGCGACGATTTTTGCTCTTTTTGGTTGATGAGGAACATTTCACGTCTGAAGTATGTCGTAGAAGAAATTTGCAAGCCATTGTCTAGTAAATCTGCCACTTCGTTTTAGAAACTCAGCATGAATGGTGTCAAAACCAGTGGCTTTAATCGTTTTTATTTCATTAAGAGCTTCCTTGATTTCTTCACAGGTGAAAGGGTTGGAATACTCTGTTTTAAGTGGACCTGTTTTGAGGATTTTAATTCTGTGTACTTAAGCAGTTTTGGGTGCTCTTGAGGTAGATATTTTGTTGGACGCCACTTGGTTTAGTGTTTCTAGATTGGTTGAACGGTCGGGTGGGTTACTTCCTCCAAGTTTTCGAATCAGTGACAAGACTTGTCTACTCAAGTTGTTGAAATTTAGATTTTTAACTGCTTCAGTCTAATTTCTCGCGCCTGGCGGTATCAATGTACTGGAGTAATTCGTCTGCAATGATTCATACAGTTTTTCGCTCTCCTTAGACCATCCAGGAGAATCGTTGCTTTTGCTGATTTTATTATTGCTCTCGTCAATATCTCATAGTTTATACTTTTTGGTGGGATCCAATTTATCAATATTACTAGAGAAAGCAGACCAGTTAGCTTTCCTGAAGTTCCATCTGGGACGTGGAAACGATCCTATAATTGGAATGTTTGCCGATTTTGATCAGAATGGGGGGTGCTTGCTAGGAAGTCGGACATTACCTTTCTTGATGTTGGTAGAGGTTGGCCTTTTGTCTTCAGTGGTAAGAAAACAAAGCAACTGATAACAATAGCTGGGAAGACGAAGCTGGGTAGGAATGACAAGTAAACTACTGTCTTTTGACAATAGTCTAGGAAGGACACCCCTAGAAAAGGGTGGATGGATGGAATCAATCCAAGAAATCAGGATTAAGAAAAAGAAAACATTGCAACAGCTGAAGGAAATGACAGGAGACCGGAAGACGTGGAAGAAATAGGTAAAAGACGGAGAGACGCCAGCACCATCTGACACTCTTATAGGGCATAATACCATTGTGAATGGCATTCATCATCAGTGGCATTACAGCTCGTTATGAGCCAAACCCTTCTTCAGAACAATCTTCCATTCGCCCCTGTTCTGGCAACTCTTTTCCATGCTTCAACTCCGATGGATTTTAGATCATCCTCTATGTTATCTTGATACATAAGTTTTGGTCTTCCTCTGGCTCGTCTTCCCACTGGTCCTCTTCGGTCGAAAATTTTTCTGATCGTTGTATCTTCATCTCGCCTAATTGGGAATGACATTACTAGTATATTATTCCATCCATTTTTCCTGTGGTCACTTATTATACAATTGGTGAGATTAGTTGCTCCATTACAAGAAGTTCAATGATGCCATATATCTGGTATTTTCTCGCATTCTGCAATAACAGAACATTGTAAAGAAACAGGACATTGCATATTGTGTAAAAATCTATATTCTTTCCAAAAATCTCTACCTCTTTTCTAAAAAAAAAATAAAGTGGTAGAAATCCGAAGTCATCCCGAGAATATAAACAAAGAAAGGCTACTACTGATACCACCTCCGTTAGTTCATAGAATGTAAGATGAAGATGGTGTTTACACATTCACATTGCAATTAATTTTTTTTATAAAACTGCGTTATAATGTTAAACGGAGAAAATATGCGGGTATAAAGTAAAAAATGATAACCTATTTAAATATTATTTACATCTATCAAGTGACCTGTGGTGACCATAAACTATTGAAGCGAAACTTCTATACTAGCATTGTATTACTTTTTCTCTATAGTAAAATGCTGAAGCGAGCGTCACGGAAGTAGCACCACGACACAGTAAACAGTTGGAAGAGTCCATTTACGCTATGAGGAGAGTCCGTTATACAACATGTAAACTTTTTCAATTTTATTAAAACCTATAAAAAAAAATGATAAAAATAATAGAATTACTTTATTTAGTTTTAAAAATATTATTTAGTTTTTAAAAATACAATTTTTTTTTGTGAACAAAAAATTATACATTTCCAATTTTTGTCTACTAGTCTCTACTAGTCAGTAGTATTATGGAGCCCTATCCTGTGCGAAAACAATAATAGACATCTATGAATGACTAATTTGCAAAAAGAGAATTCGAGTACTCGTACGCAAAGGGTCAATTAGTTTATTCTTATTCTTCGGAAGCTAGACGCGGTGCCGTCTGCGACGCGGTTATACACTTGGCAGTGACCTTTTTCTCCTCCTTCATTTCCCACAGACTCTATTGTACAGACAACCCTTTGTCTGGACCCGACCCTCTTAACGGCGGAGATGGACTCTCTCCCTTCGCCTTGGGAGTATCCAGACCGGTGACGGAGGGAAACCACCACCCGAGACGGGACGGATTTGTTGCGTTGTGATGCAATTCGTGGGGTTCCTATTTTTATCGAAAACAAACATTTTCTTAATAGTTAAACATTATAAAATCACTCTGAGTTAAGTTACACATTTTATATCGATAAAAAACAGAGAAGATACATTTGATACACGCTTTCTTGCAATTTTTTTTGTAGCCAAGCTACCAGTTCTGTCTTAAAAACAAAGTAAATTTATATATAACCTGTCATCATATTCTTCCTATGCATCTCTTGTTTTTGTATTATATTATTTATAATATAAATTATTTATATTTTTCAAACGTAACTGAAGATAGTTCATATGAAGGTCTTTGTTATAAAAAACCACTATATTATCTTGAAGAAACCCCTTTTTAATTTTTCCAGAGTTGGGAACTGCTTGTGTTGTCCAAACTGCAGTGGAACGCATCTGCAATCACCGGCTTTGACTACATCGATCAAGTCCTGGAAAGGTGTTCATGGGGACACGCAAGCCAACTTTTACGACGACACGCCCTCACATTGATCCCGATTTGTTATACCGGTAAGTGTTAAATTTATTACATCTTTGCTTAGGAACCAAACAAAAAATAACTGTACTTCTTGCTTTTTTTACAAGTCTAGTACTAATGGGATATAAGTTTTGGAAAAAAGTTTACCTCGATTTTAATATCTGGTCTTGTGATTATAGCAACAACAACAAACACCTCATAGTTTGTCTTTATTGATAAATGTTAAACGTATTCACTAAATAATGAAAATATCATACAAAATATCTCAAAAGTATTTTTCTGTATTTTAAACTGTCAAAATTAGAATAGTTAATTTGTTTGGAAATCAAGATGTTATCCAGTAATGATTAATATATATATATATATATATATATATATATATATATATATATATATATATATATATATATATATAGAACGTCTTTCGACGTTGTCCGATACCTAAACACCATCTCTTCCTATCTTCGCAGTCGCTTGTTGTTAAATTTCTTTCTTATATTTCCTTCTATTCCCATAGGTTGTTTTATTACATCATTTCTGATTCGGTCTCGTCTGGAAATACCTAAAGATCTTTTCATTGCATCCATCTCTACTGCTTCTATTCGCTTTTTGTTCTTTTCACTAATTCTCCATGTTTCAGCGCCATAAAGAAGAGTAGTTTTAATCATGATCTCATATATATTAAATTTTCTTCCTTTCGTTATCTCTTTACTTCACAGTATACCATTGAGACATCCTAAGACTTTCTTTGCTTGAGTGATTCGTTTTTCTATTTCCCGTGTATCAGTTCCTGTATTGTCAAAGGCAACACCCAAGTAGTCATAGCTCTGACAGCAGGAAATATGTTGTCCGTTTTCGAGGTATATGTTATCTGACTCGTTTCCAGTACAAAGATATTTGGTTTTTGTTGTATTGGCATTCATTCCCCAGTCGTTATATTCTTCTATCAGTTTTCTAAGCATGTGTGCATGTCTTCCCTGTCGGTCGCTAGTACTACCTGGTCATCAGAAAACTGGAGTGTATATATACATTCATTGCTAAGCTCTATACCCATCCTATGCACCTTTCTTTTACATATTTCCAATGCTGCTGCAACATATATCTTGAATAAGGTTGGTGAGATACAGCATCCCTGTCGCAAGCCTTTTGTAACCAGGAATTCTTCCGTTAGATATTTTCCTGTTTTTATCTGTGCCTTTGAGTCTCTATATAGTTCTTGTACAGCATTTATCAATGTGTGGTTGATGTTAGATCTTTTCAACGTTGTCCACAATTTTGCTAAGGGGATGTTGTCATATGCTTTTTGCAGGTCTACAAAAGTAATATGAGTTTCTAGATTCTTAGCCGATATTTTTTCTATTATTTGTTTAAGACAAAATACGTTATCGGTGCACGATCTTCCTGAACGGAACCCGCTTTGTTCTTCCTCTTCATTGTGCTTATATTCTTCCTCGATCATATTTCTCAAAATTCGTCCATACAGTCTGCTCAGGGTGCTGGTTACCGATATGCCTCTATAATTATTACAATTCCTTTTGCCCCCCTTTTTGTGTATTGAGGACATGTATGCCGTTCTCCATTGTTCTGGTACTGGGTGTCCATTTAGGCACTGATTGATCACATAAGTTAATTTTTCAAATAGTTTATGAGTTCCATTCTTAAGCATTTCAGCATAGATTCGCTCAGGTCCAGCGGATTTACCATTCTTTAGGGTCATTACAGCCTTCCTTACTGTTTCGATGTCTACCCTCGCTTCCTCTTCTTGTATATGTACTGACTGTGTTGGGGAGTTCGCTAGGTATTCTTGTCTTGTCTCTGTCAGCAAGCTTTCATAGTGATCTTTCCATTGTCTTGGTTTTATGGTGTGTATGTGTGCTTTGTCTTTTCCTGTATTTTTTACTGATTGTATAAAATTCCATACCTCTGTACATTGCTTCCCTCCGATGTATGTATTGATTTCTTGACATTTGCGTTGCATTGAGGACAATGGTTTGTTATTTCGTTATCATTTTTGTAGAAAAGTGTGATATTTTCCACATGACAAAAATTCGATATATAAAAATAATATGTACATTCTAAAAAATCCAAAATAACTTATATCTGTGAACTATGCCGTTCAATAACTATGTATATAAACATGCAATATAAATATTTTTCTTTCCCCTTTTTCGTTTTTTTTTCGCTTAGTACATGAGTACCAGAGACTCAACAAGAAATTTTAGAACCAAAAATTCTTCACGCCCCCATTAACATATCGGACCTCTATATGAGAGAGAAAGACATAGAGTTGGCGGTCTTTTTATTTTTAAAGAAAAGGTCAACAGTTGTAGAATTATTTATTGTATCACGCTACACCCTCTGCAAATACGCGGGTTCAGTACTGTAGATTCCGTGCCCCAAATACAGCTGTAGATCTTGTTGGTAGATATGCTCCTATATGATACGCATTTTCAAGTACTCTTGTTAGGGTGAAACTTGTTCCACCTGAACGTAATAACAATGGAGTAATTGTTTAAAATGTTAAATATGTAAGATTTTTAATTTAATTCGTATTGCGATTGGTAAGGCGCCAACAGCAGGATTAGGAAAGAAAGAAAAATATAAACTGATTTTGAATATAAACATTTCCTGGTATTTATGATTATCTAAATTAAAATAATGAAAAGAAAATGGACTCAGATAATCTGCTTGTTTGACTCCTGCTTCCTGTCTAAAGTGGCCTGATTTTAGACCTTCTAACTGCTAATTATATGGCAGAGGGACAAGTGCCTATTATGCCCAAAAACAAAGAAATTACATTAGTAAATATCAAAATTACAATTTTTGGTTTAAAAGAAAAACAATATTTTGACTATAACATAAAACAGTCAAGTCTGTTTTTGAACGCGTTGGTAGAGAGAGCAGAGACAATTTTATTACTAAGCTTATTCTAGTTCTCAAAAACTTTATTTGGTAGAAAGTTATGTCTTGATCTTGGAGAAAATTTCTCTTTTTTAAGTTTAAACTGGTGAACACTTCGTAAAGATTTCCGAAATTAAATTTTAATATTTTAAATGTTGTAATTAAGTATCCACGTTGTCGGCGAAGTTCAAAAGAAATTAGGATAGCCATACTAAGTCTTCCTGCATAAGAAGGTCTTCTCGGTCCCAAAGGAATTTGAGTGGCTTTTCTTTGAACGTTTTCTAACAGAGTTTTGTCTCGAATCAAATCAGGATACCACGTTGGACCCGCGTACTCATGAATGGGTCTTACGTAAAGAGGGTAAACTTTACAGAATGACTGCATTGAAACTCTCGAAAAACACCTCCGAATAAGATATAGTCTAGAGTTCGCACGTTAACAAATAATAAAAGTAATGATGATAATGATCGAACCAAGTTAGACTGCTGTTTCCAATAACACCAAGGCCTTTATACGAGAACACAGAATCTAATGGTTGTCCGTTAACAAAGTACGGCACAAGTGGGTTATTTTTACCAATTTGAAGCTAAACTTTTTCCGCATTTAAGGGTAGTAGCCACTGGGAACCTCAAGTTAAAATAGAGTCCATGTCCATTTGGAGGGTTAGCTGGTTTGTAATTGGATTGGCATATATTTTTGTGTCATCAGCATGGAACGATATTTTACTTGCAACATAATAAGGAACGTCGCTGGTACAAATCGTAAAAAGCAGAGGTTCAAGGATAGAAGGAGGCACTCCACTCTCCACTAACCTGTCTTGTGAGAAAGATTCGCCAACGCTAACTTTGTAATGTCGATCTGCCAGGAAATAATCACACAATTTTGGTGTTAAACCATCTAAACCAGGTGACATCGCTATGTGAACTTTAATTAAGTGTTGTTTGACGTGATCTACTGTAAATTCAACTTGCTGTAAGGATGCGCTGACACGATTGTAGATAGCCATCATTCGTTTCTTTAGTAGAAATCTGTGAAAATGCTAAAGGGAGAGTTTCGGAAGACTCTGTCAGAAGAGCATAAAGTCTGGTTGGGTTTTTGAAGTAGAGGAATGGAAATACCTAAAAACTTGTTGTCAAAAGTCAAATGGCTATGTAGTTTTTCATAGTGCTTCATATTTATTTTCTTCAGTTTTGCCTCACTGTTTTTTCCTTTTTGTCAAACTTATTTATGTAATACTTTGACCACATCGCAATTATGTCCTCTACTTCAAACTTGACAGTATTTGTTTCGTCTTCTATTCCATATATTTTCCTCTTTCTCTCTTTTAAAGATCTAACAGTATTACAGAATTTTGTTTTTTTATGATCAATCATAATTTTTAAAATATAAAATTAATATTTATAATATATTTCTGAATAATTCTATATTAAGAGTTAAAGTTTTTGTTACGAGCTATTGTTAGTCTACGTTCCATCCTTTCGTTCCTTTTTTTTTTACGGGATATCCAAGAAAATTTGGAAGCTTTCAACGAATACTCCCGCCAACAATATTTATGATGTTTATAATGTAAGACCATGATTTCGATTTGATATTATGACATCTCCCATTATTCCAAAAGTCACAGGCCAATATTAGTGTAAGTATTTGATTTGTTTTCCACTAATAATTCCACCTCTTTCATATCTTTTGTCGATATATTCTTCTCAAACAATAAACTCTATTAATTGGTGATACATTTCTTTTCTTATCGCTGATTTCTTCCAATCAGAAGTGTTGTTTTGTTTCCTTTTATTTTTTAATAAGAAAATCAAATTTCTGATATGTAAATGCAACCAAAATATATCTGTACTATCATAATATATAAAAAAAGAAACAGTTCGTCTGCAAATAACAAAATACTTCGTTTTTCAATCCTCTTATTACACACAAAAGAATAAATATTAGCATGGCATTCTGTTTTTTAAAAAATAGTTAAATTCCCCTTCAACTAAGCGTCATTATGCATTAGAGCACGTGGCTACATACTAGAACAAAAAACTCACTTGCACATGCAAAACTAAAACCTGAACGTATGCGCTACGCCAATATCAGCAGGACCAGTTCAGCGACCACGAAAATAGCGGCCAGCAGCAGCAGATGCTAGCAGGGCATTTTGGTTTTATATTATTTTATTGTACATGTTTTTTTTGTAATGCGAAAGAGCGCGGTGTCGATCCAGGTGCTCGCGTGCACATGCCGCTACTCTAAATTCGCCATTTTTAAAAGGACTGGAGCCTTTGTTGTAGTTTCATTCAATGAATGGTTGCGTAAAGGTTTTTAAATGCAGGTTTTAGCAGGAAGCCGAGATAATACCATTGTCGATTAATTTTAGAAATTAAAAACGTATGTCGCACGTCCAATAATATTTTATAATTATAATATACAGAGGTGTTAAATAAACACAATCTTCATTGTCCTTAAACTTACTTTTATTTTCTGCTTAATTCGTTATTAGAATAACTCTTTATTAAAGTCCCAGCATCCAGAAGGATATAAACAACTATTATATAGTTTATTATTTGTATTGTCCTTACCACATACAGTCCATCTAATTTACAAACCGTTGCACGTCATTATCTACGTCAGAGATCGAAGTTGACATAGCTGTCAAAGTATAAAAAATTCCTGAATCCATTTTAAATCAAATAGGTCACATAATTATTGCAAAAGTGTACAACAACAGTATACAACAAAATAAATTAATATTTAATGTAAATAAATAGAAACAAAACCAGAGTTAAAAAATAATCTTGTTAAAAACAATTTGAGCCGCTTGTTTAAAAAACAACATAGTTTAATTAATAGTAAATAATAAAAACAAAACTAAAGTGTCAACACCGCAACTGTCAAATAAGTGTTACCAATTGATGCCAAAATTTAACCTTCGTTCGATTAAAGTTGCAGTGTGTTCCGAACAAATGTTCTTCATAAAAACGCTTTATAATGCATTTATACAAATTAAATGAAACATATTATTGTGTATTTCTTTAAGTTAACATTAATAGAAATCTTTAAATATTATTTCTAGGCGTATATAGTAAAATATGTCTAGTGGCTGTAATGCCAGTGTACTCGACAAAGTGATTCTAAAAAAGAACACACCTACCGCCTAAATATTTCGTGTTGGTATCATGTGACGTCACGGGCTATGACGCCGATGACGTGCAACGGTTTGTAAATTAGATGGACTGTACATATTCTAATTACAGTCGAATATTATTTCTGAGGTTAAAGCAATCGTCTATATAGAAAACTCCTCTCTTGAAACAATATCTCCTGTTACTTTTAGATCCTAGGAAAACCTTTGTATATGTGATAATTGAATACTTACACTCGCTTCTTAATATAGGACTCTTGTGTAACTGCGACCGATTCGTCATATTTGTCTTTTTGTTTGAGATCTTCGTTTTACCTTTCCACAACATTAACTTCATCATACGCGACGTTCTGACGTTCTATGTTTAAATTTTTGGAATTTAGTCCAGGTTTAATTATAACACACGTAAACATACAAAGTGTTTCATTGAAAACATACAGAAACAAAGTGTTAATTACATTGCAGACAATTAATTAAATTTTTAAAAAGGCCCTACCACGCATCGGCAACAAGCCTTTAATGATCTGGATATGTCCTTACACCTTAAAATTTTTCAAACCGTTAGATCATTGGTTCTAAAATTTCGTCATCAAGCACAGACCAAGTCCTAGCACTGACTAACTATGTAGAAACTAACTGGCTTTCAAAAAACAACTAAAAATATCTACTGTTTTCACTGTTTTATCAGCAGCATACGATACCGTGTGAAAACAAGGGGTAATATATAAATTAATGCGATTGATTCCCTACGCAGAAGACCCCAACAATTATAGAGGTATAAATCTACTGAACACCGCATTTAAGCTTACCACAAAAGTCCTAACCAACAAAATCAATAAACTAACAACTTTAGCAGATGAACAAGAAGGATTCAGATCCGGAAGATCCTGCGTAGACGCCGTATTTGTACTAAGACAAATCACAGAAAACATCTACTTACATAATCGAATACAGTCAAAGATAAATGGAAAACTAACACAGTATATACCAGTACAACGCGGAGTCAGACAGGGTGACTTGTTAAGCCCACTTCTCTTTAATATAATAATGGACGAAATAATACAAGCAGTACGTAAAGGTCATGGTAACGGAATGGGGAACAAAGAAATCCAAATATTATGTTATGCTGACGACGCCGCATTAATCGCCGAGACAGAAGACGAGCTCCAAACATTAACACACATCTTCAATACAAGAGCCAAGAAATACAATATGATACTACCAGTAGAAAAAACCAAATGTATGACAATATCTATATACCCACTACGATGTAAAATCGAAATTGATGGGAAAATGATAAAGCAGGAAACAAGGTTTAGATATCTGGAAATAGATATAACTAGTTACGGTGATGTTAAAGAAGAAATACGACAACAAAGCTTAAAAGCAAGTAAAGCGGTGGAATCTCTTAATCACACAATCTGGAAGAACAAACACCTAAGACAGGACACAAAAACAAGAATCTATAAAGCAGCAATTAGACCTATATTAACATACACGGCAGAGACAAGATCTGACACATCTAAAACGAGACGACTACTAGAAACAACAGAGATGAAAATACTCCGACGAATATCAGGGAAAAGTCTGTTGGATAGGGAGAGAAGCGAAAACATAAGAAGAGCAATCAATATAGAAGACATAAATGGATGGGTGACAAAACGCAAACTGGAGTGGAACGAACAAATTAGTAGAATGGCAGAGGATAGGATAGTACAAATAGCAACGAGATAAGTCACCAAATGGACGAAGAAGTATTGGCAGACCAAGAAAAAGATGGTGCGATAATTTAAACAATTTAGGAGGCTAATATTGAAGAAGAAACAGGCTGGCTAACTAGCAATTAACAGTCGACCCATTCGATAAAAAACTCTAAGTTTTAAAGAACATGTTACAAAGACGATTTCAAAACTCGGAAAGCGAAATTTAACTCGTCATTTGTCTTTAAAAAGACAACCATATGCAATGATGACAGTTAATGCTCCTGTTAGTGAATCCATAGTAAGTAAATCATGAGAAAATAACCAGGAACAAACCTCATGATAGTATTTCGACACGGATAATAGTAAATTGTATTAAGATGCCACAAACAATATCTTCAGAACAACATAGTAGTTTTTGGGTCGTTACCTTTATTTTTTAATTGATATAAATTTTTATTTTTTATTTTTATTGTCCTGATTAATGATTTTTTGAAAGTGAAAAAATTTGGATTGCGTTTTAAATAAATCGATTACAAAGGAACAAAGTCATACCCTCATTTGGTAACCCTCAATTCTTGAATTCAGTAGTTAACGGAATTTTTGATTTCAATAATTATTAGCTACAAATCTTTCGATAAGTGCCAATGGCAGTGTTTCCTTTACAATTTATTTTCTTCGCCCTATTCTATTGTTACCTCACCCTCCTAACTACCGAATTTAAAATAGGCGAACCTTCCGCGTCTTAAAATGGGACAATAACCATCCAATCGCCCGTAGCTTATTCCTTATCTACCTTAACTTCTTCGGTATTGCCAATCTCGAGAAAAATCAATGTCTCAAGGTCTAAGGGCGCTATTATTTTGCCATCTGACGTGCGATTCGGTGAATGTCACGTGTCTGCATCAGCAGCCCTTGCCCTTTAAAAGGGTCATCTGCAGAATTGCAATCCAGACAGTATTGTTCTTTACGATCGCAACACCGCTGTTTCTTGATATGATTTATTTTTAGAGCGATTACCGTTATTTTTCAATGGTTATTAAAACGAGTTTGAGCGACAATCAGCATAAACTTCAAGATGTATATAATCGTGTTTTTAGAAGACATTGAAATAAACATTGACAAACATTGAAATAAACATTAATATGAATGTAAATAATAATTTAAAAAACATAAACAATGAGCACGGTAACAAATTAAGTAAAATAAAAAACAGTGTCACTCGAAAGTCGTTTTAATATTTGTAATAAAAAACTCTTAATCGTAGATGCTGCTTTGCTGGTCTTTTAAGGGACTAGATTCTAAGGGCAGCGTGGGTTTAAATTTTGATGTATACGTCTTACTGCTGGTTCTGCGAAAATAAACGTGTGCTCGGTGCATTAGGTGGTTTGCCGAAGACTGGACCTGCTAACCATAACTGAACTATAGAGAAAATGTGGTAGCTATACATTTTCCACATTATTCAGCATGGCAGTAGAAGGGACAGTCAAGGCTAGCGGATTTAAAGAAACTATAGTCCACTCCTCAACACAAATAGTAGCACATAGCACATTAGATTTATTAAAGCACAGAAATTTAGATGGTTTGCATACATAGATAGAAGGCAAAACGACCTACTGATTAAGACGGTCATCAGATGGAAGCCAGAAACTGGAAGATTAAGAGGAAGGTCCAGAGAGAGATGGGAGGACCAGGTCATGAGAGATATCAAAATCCTGAAGGTGAGAAACTGGAGGAAACTATGTACAGATCGAAATGAGTGAAGGAAAATTGTAACGAAAGCCAAGTCATATAACAAACTCTGACAATGCACAAGAAGAATGCGGAGTGTTCACCGCAATAAGCGAATCTGCGAGCTCTAAGTAAAGGTGGCAAATTTCATCAGGAATGATGATGAAGGCCTTAGAAATGATGATGACACATTTTCCAAATTCTTCTCGAATATCCGTTTTGAATAAAGATTAAAGAGTGCAAACCACTACAAAAAACATTAAAAAGAAGCGATAAAAAGCAAAGCAGGTTAAATATTTGGCAAATTATAGAAATGGAAAGAAATTATGGAAAGCGATGTTGAATTTAGTTCTTGTTTAAGTTGATGTCGAAAAGATTTGAAGTTTAACCAAGAAAAACAATAATAAAAATACAAAAATTTCATGTTTACATTTTCAATAGATATTTATTCAAATACATAAATGTATTCGAAGTGATTTAAAACAATATTCAATGTCGAATTACCGAAAAGGATTACCTTTCAAATACCGTACCTGTTTTTATTACGGTTTTTTGAAGCTTCCATTGACAAATTATATCTATATGATCGGTATTTACTGATAGTATAATATTTCTATAGCCCAATTATATTCGGAAAAGAATTAATTAATGATAACATTAACAGAACAAGGAGTTCCGACAGAGGAAAAAAATAATAGTCATGGCAATCTAAAGAACACGGATCAAAAAGCCATTCAAAATATACTGGTACATATAAACGATAAATAAAAACGAAAATAAACATGATAAAGTGAGTATCGAATGACATGTCGGCATTCTTGAACAAAACTACATACTTTGCGGACCCTCTGAAGTCGATCGATTTTTACTGCAACTTTGGAGAGGTTCTGAACTATTGATCCTTGGATCTAGGGGAACCTATCTACTGAGTTTCAAGACTCATTTTTCCTTAAGGGTGGAAAAGTCCCCAAAAGGATACTTCATTCTGGAGTTATCACACAAAAATGCAGACAGACGAATAGATGACACAAGGTCAAAAAGAATCTGAGCCGCGTCTATCTCAGGAAAATATTTTTTTAAGATGTGAGCATACTTTTTTCTTAAGATAGCAACTGAGATTTACTATAGTTGCCATAGACCTTCGCTTGGGTTGGCAACCCCTGGGAATCCGTGGGAATTCCACGGTAGATTTTGCACTGGAGTTGTCTCCTTTTTTATAGATCGGGCATACTATACTTTTCTTGCAGTCGTCGGGTATTTTCTCTTCTTGCCATATGTCTTTGATGAGTGCGTGGATGTGACTTGCTATGTCGTCGCCACCTACCTTATACAATTCTGCTGGTATTTCGTCAACTTCCGGGGCTTTATTGTTGTTCAGGGCCTTAATAGCTTCGGGAAATTCCTCTATGGTTAGAGCTTCTCTAGCATTCTCTACTTCATTCTCTTCTTCGTAGTTCGTACCCATTTCATCTTCCATGTCTACTTGTGTACCAAGTAGTGTCTGAAAATAATGCTTCCAGGTTTCTGTGAGTTTTTGTTGGTCACTGATTATCTGCCCACTTTCATCTTTACGTAAACTTGTTTATGGTTTATACCCACTTTTTATCTTTTTTAGGTATTCGTAAGCCCCTCTAATTTCGTTGTTTTTGACATTTTCCTCCATTTTTTCTATTTGTCCGTTTTCATAGTCTCTTTTTTTATTTCTACATATATTGTCTGCTTTTCGTCTTGCGACTTCAAATGATGTTCGTCTGTTTAAAACTACATCATTTAAATTTATCAACAAATATGTATTATTGAACAAAGTTAAGAGCGTTTAAAAGGGTTTTTACCATATTATATACCTAGTAACTGCAGTGATGATGGACTTAATAGTCCGAAAACGTTCAGAGATGTAACCCGAAAGGGCATGTTTAGAATATATACCTTTTATAAAGGATTTTTTAAATAAAAGTTTTTGGTAAATTATATCATGTGCAAGTAAATTAAATTGCTATTTTGGGCATTCGATTCGTAATAATCTCTACAACTTTGCGACCATATGTGATTATCAATAAATAAAAAAACTCCATTTTGGCATTAGAAAAATGCATTTTAAAAGTGCATTTTTAAGTATTCAAAGTTAAAAAATTCATAACTCGGTGAATATTGATAAAAATTAGTCCAATTTTGTTATTTGAGAGTTTTTGAACTCGCTGAAAAAGCCTCCAGACTACCCTGTTCTCGTTAAGGTTACAAAGTTTGTAGAGATCAAAAACAAATGGTAGAAATCCGAAGATTTCCTTTTACAATGTTCAAATCAAACAGACGATGAATGGAACGACATGGGGAATCTAAAATTGCATTCCACGACATATCGAATATATAGGCAAGAACCTTTCGTGAACTGGTTTCTAATACTCAAAATATACGAGTAAAAGTTTGTAGAGATTATTACGAATTGAATGCCCTAAACCACATTCAAATCTACCTTAGTTTACGGAAAATTGGTAGTGTTTCCTTTCCTCGACTAAAAGTTCAAATTGAAGATGCATTATTGTCCGAAATTGCAGGATTCATTTAAAATGAACAAAAATACATTTTACACACAAGTAAAATTTTTATTTTCGGCTAGTTTCTTATATTTGTAAGTCTATTAAATATAATACATAATTGCGAAATGATAAAGCTTTATGTATATTATAATATATATGGATTAGTAATTGGACAAGGTACCTTTGTTTTTAGTAATTGATTTCTTTGTATTCATGAACTCTTTTGAGTGGGTTCTTGTATTTGGCATAAAGGTTAGTTACCTCAACCGAAAGTGATGGCAAAACTGGGGTTTATATCCATTTTAAATATTGATGACTGCTATTCTTTGTACTATCTACCGGGGGAGGGCCTGCATAATCATGTTTTCATTCTTATTCCGATTTACTTCCTTCTGTAGATAAAAGAGCACACGTCACAGGTAGACACAAGTTATGTGTTAAGACGTTGTTAGAAGCAAACCATCTCTACAAAGATTTTGTCTCGTGCGCGACCAGGTGTGTTTCTCTCGCAAGAAACCCCTACGGCCTTTACAACTCCCCGTCTGAACCATAACCCAGACCAGGCAAAAAGTCTTAAAGAAAAAACTCGGGGTCGTTTACTTTAACTACCCCTGCGTTCTTTGTAGAGAAAATTTCAATTGTGATTGGGCTATTGTCGAAGACAGTATTGCTTTCTTTCGGATACGAGGGGTATATAATTCCTACACGACAAGCTGGTTTGCCGCCCTTGAAAAAGTACATCCAAGTCGCTAAAACCTACCGTTAAATTTTTTCGTCTGCTTTCTTGTTTCGTGTACATATGTCGCTGCTTCGGTCGGTTTCAACTTAGGGAAAGAACTTTTTCTCGATTAGACTTTATAATGACATAGTTAGTCTATTTATTTCGCTGTCAAAGGGTGTAGGTACGCCAATTTGCGACGTATATGTGTTTTATTATAATAATTAGGAAGGAACAGCTTTGTACTGAATGCCTCGTGGATTCTAATGCTTATAAATAATAACGTTGCATAAAAATATTTAATACCATTTAAACTATTATTAAATGGTTCAAAACTCAAAAATTGTTACTAACTATTCAAAAATTGTTACCAGGACTTCGATTCCCTGATAATTCTGTTCCATGCCAAAACTTTCGGTAAACAATTGCTTTATTGAATGTTAAAACTTTTTTGGTGTTTATTCCATATTATTTCAATTGCTCTTTTGACCTAATTTTTATTTTCGTGGAATATGTATATTTTCAAAACTTATTTCTCGTAATCACGCTTTTTAGTCCATCGAAAAGTTACATTAGGGTTGCAATTTTGATTTTTTTGTGTGTTGGGGGGGATTAGAATAAGCTTAAGTTCAAGTTTGTTGGTCGCCACCCTTGTCCCCTGGCCGCCATCTTGGAGAAAAGGGTTCGAATGATTTTCGGGCTGTATCTCGTAAACTAGCAACCCTATAGAAAATTTTATTAGACATTATTTGTAGCAAATTAAAATGTAAATATCTATAACTGTATTTGTACTACTTTTAATCGTAAAATGAAAAATAAAAAGTTATAAACAAAAATATCTAAAAATTTTTGAACAAATTTTCTTTTGGGCCTATATTTTTTTGGTATAAAAAATGTAATATTTCAATGGATTATTTGTAGTTTATTTATTTGTAAAATCTTGTAATTTTAATCTTTATTTCCCAATAATCCGTAAAACACGCGATAACTTTATTTTCGTTCATGTTCAAGATCCATATAGAAACAACTTTTTCTGAACTTTTTAGTTCTATTAATTTAGTTTGAAAAAAGAATTGAATTTGAATTTTTACTTATATTTATGTAGTTTAGATCAGGTTATCATAATTTTCAAACTATTGTATAACATGAAGTTAATAGAGCACAAAAGACCTCTTAAGCCGAAAACACATTCCCAATTCGGAAAAATTCAAACATTGATTTTTATTCAATCAAAACTAATTATTTTTAAAGAATGTATATAAACCCAATGATTTTTTTATTGGGAAAGCCGAGTTGCTGAATGACCTTTATTATCAATCGATTTATTTTCAAATCCCCTCACATTTTACCTAAAACTGGTTTTTTCTAGTCATGATACGTTTCTTTATCCTCAAAACACTCATTGCTTCAATTTTTGGGACCGCTTCCCACGCATAGCGAATTTTACCTGTATGGTACATACTTGCAGCCACCTGCAAATTTTAGAATAATTGTTTACCGCACAGACGTAAAGGTTTCTGTTGTGTCTGAAATACAATATGGTGTTGACTACCTGTCTGTTATATAATATATAGTTTTGCACTGTCACAAAAGGTTTGAACCTCTGTAAAAATAATTTTAGCGAATGTCCCCAAAAAGGATTTTATTCTGTGACTCAAAAGGATTCACATCGGAAAATTATAAAAATGAAGCTTCTGTTGCTGACTTCACCTGTTTGATATAATAAAAAGAAAATAGAAAATAAAAGTGACTACCTAAAAGGACCAGTGGCAAGTTGATTGTTCATTGGGGGTGGGGGTGGAGTTCTCGAACAATTGTGATTTTAAATCTCTTATATCCTTATTTTCAATCTTGATGTAAGATTGTTTGTGGTTCCAATCAACCATTCCATGTCTGGGTAACCTAGTTGCTAGTTGACAATAATTTCTGTTGGTAATTACTAAACATTTCCGCAAATGCCTAATAAGGAATAAATCTTGTAAGTTGGTAATACTGTTTGAATTTTTGCAACTCACAGCTGATTTATGTTCAGTATTTTGAACTGATTGATCATCATAAATGTACTGACGATGGAAAACTTTTAAATTGTTCAGGTTTATTTCGAAAACTGGTAGCGAAGAAGCTTATCTTTGCTTATCTACATCCACAAAAGTTGACTATTTGGTGTACTTATAAGCGAATTTACTCATTTGTCCTTACTTTTTCAAAAACAATACCTACCAGAAGATTACAGTTACTAGTGACTCCTATAGAGCCATGATCAATGACTTGTTAGTTCCTGAATTGAACTGAAATGTCGGTGAGCTGCGGTTTCAACAAGGTGTCTCAACATGTATCACAGCGCATGCCATAATCTATTGAAGAATTATTTGATTTCCGCATAATTTTGTTTTTTGTGTCTTAAGATCGTGTGAATTAATCCCGATGTAGGTACTAATTTTTATAGAGTATAATCCATTGACGATAAATGACTTGGAAGACAATCATCATCATCATTTAACCCGGATCTATCCACTGCTGGATATAGGTCTCCCTCAGTCTTTTCCATGTATTTCTGTTTTGTGCTGTTTGCATCCAATTTTTGTCGATCCGTTTTATGTCATCAGACCATCTTGTTGGTGGACGACCTCTACTTCGATGTGCTTCTTGTCTCGGTCTCCACTGTATTATTCGCTGTGTCCATCTGTTATCCGACTTTCTAGCTATGTGCCCCGCCCAGTTCCACTTAAGGGTCATAAATTCTTTCTATGGCATCTGTCATTCCTGTTCTCCGTCTTATTTCCTTGTTCGTGATCCGATCCCTACGAGAAATGCTCAACATCGATCGTTTCATGGCTCTTTGGGTAACACAAATTTTATTTCTTACTTTCTTGGTTAGTGTTAATGTCTCTGCACCATATGTAAGTACTGGCAACACGCACTGATTAAAGACTTTTCTTTTAAGACACATAGGCAGTTCTGATTTAAGAACATAGCTTAGCTTGCCGAATGCCACCCAAGTGAGTCCTATGCGGCGGCTTAGTTCGCACGTTTAATTATCTCTTCCTATGCGTATCTCATGTCCTAAGTACTTATATGAGGTGGTTTCTTCAATATGCATGCCATTTACTGAAATCTTTTCGCTTAACACAAGATTTGTCATGATTTGTGTTTTTGTGTGGTTGATTTTTAATCCTACTTGTAGCGAGGCTAGGTATAGTTTCTCCAGTTGCGTTACTGCATCATCGATTCTGTCACCAAAAAGGACAATATCGTCAGCAAACCTCAAATGACTAAGCATTTCTCCATTGACATTAATTCCTTTTTCACTCAGATTTGCGTTCTTAAACATATGCTCTAATAATGTTTTTAATTTTGGCGAAATTGTGTCTCCCTGTCGCACTCCCCGTTTTATTTTAGATACGTTGGTCTTTTTATCTGCCAGTTTCACACTTGCTGTCCCATTTTGATAGATGTATTTTATCATGTTTATATAGCGATGATCTATACGGCACTCGTATAGATCATCGCTATATAAACTATTGGAAGACAATATTCGTCGTTTATTACCGTTATATGATCCGAAATGCTGCAAAAAGTGATCTATAGTTGGCCTTCCCTATTGTGCTGCATCCGAGCTAACCTTGTTTACCATAGTCTAATGTTCAAATGAAAACAAATAAAAATTATAAAAAAATATTTATCAAATAATGCCAATTTTGTGACAATTAATAAACTAATGTTTGTATTTTGAGAACGATTTCCGAAGTGGAAATTGAAACGTCAATAAAATTAATATACTGATCTGTTTTTGATTCATTTTAAACTTATATACTTTCAAAAAACACCCTATAGTTCTTTCTGCCTGTTCCACACATTTATCTTAATTGACGTAACTTTAGAAGATTTATACAAAATCAAAAAGGCAGTGAAAATTTTACTTCCTTAGATATGCGTACTTGTTCACAAAATAACGTTTTTCAAATGTATGAATTTTCCGTTAAGTTTACGTTCATTACAAAATATGTATACATAGGTAAATAACCCAGTAACAATAAACTAGCGATATGCGGGGTATTTAGGTTCTTCAACCCTATTATATAGACTGTCAACTCGCCGAAGGTACCTAGGTCCTACCGGTTGTACCAACTGTTGTTTCTTATTGAAATTAATTGAACGTCTTGTAGACCTCTAAAAAACCGTAAGCCAATATGTCGTGAGCCGAGCCGGCCGACCGTGAAGCCCAACAGAAGGAAATTTGGATTCCTGATGCTCGATACCGATAGAAAGGAAGAGCTCGTGCCTACAAGGAATAATTAAGAGCATTTTTAGATAGTAGACAGTCCGAAAATTGCGTGAACTCTTTATCATATCGTTTCTTTGGAAGGGTCGCGTGCCAGCCGGAAGTCGGCGATCTCCGATTAACGTAAAGAGCAAAACAGAAGTTTTTAATTGACAATAGCATTAACTGATGTGTAAAAATTTAAATATATACGTACATGAACGATCATCATTATAAAGGACATTAAAAATATGTTAATAACTTCAAAAGAGATTTAAACATAATGGGTTATTTCGGTGGTAGTTCAAATATGCTAGTTTGTGCGTATGTATTGCGATGAATATCGAATATCTTGCAAATGTTATGCTTAGACAACGACCAAGGATAAAAACATAGCGCACCGACGAGATTAGCGAAAATGTTATGCTTAGACAACGAGTAAGGATAAAAACAAAATGTATTGACGAAGTAAGGGACTCTTCTAAAAACGTGTAGTTCACATAAAAAATAGTACGACGATTCATTGTACGATTTTTAAGTGTAAATAAAACCTATCTTCATCTTCATGAGTTGCCAAAATGGTGTTGGATAGCGAATATAAAATTCTTATGTGTGAATTTTAATTCTTTTACAAAGATAACACGCTGTATTAAAAAAGGAGAACACAGTGTCAAGCCATACACATTTTTTATGACAGATTACAACGGTCTTTGTACAAGACTCGTCAAAGCAGGAAAACTATAAATATTGATACTTTTTTGCCTTTGTTTTTTTATAAATTGTTGAACACAATAAACTATATAGTATATACATCAGTGGTGAATAGACTTGGAATGAAAATGGGGAATTTCCCCCACCCCTACCAAAAAGGTCCAAAATTAAACAACAAAATTGTTGAAACATAAAAATATATTAGCTGATATGAAACTTAACCACAGACAGACAAATTCAACCCAATAAACCAACTATGCTGATTTATGTTTTGTTGACTATTCCAAGACCTTCGATACCGTAAAATGGGATAAAATGCGGCATATACTTAGAGAAATGGATACGCCAGAACATCTAATCTATTTATTACAAAAACTATATGTAAATAATACTCTTAAATGTAAGAGTTATTAATGTGGTTTCGAAAAATTTCAAAATAAAATCTGGAGTTCGACAGGGATTCATAATATCCCCTATTCTATTCAATATATATAGTGAACATATTATGCGTCAAGTTTTTGAGGAATGGCAAGGTGGAGCAACGATAGGTAGTGTCCGATAAGTTATTAGATTTATATAGTGTCAAAAATTTTACGACTGATCAAATGCATCTTGATACTGCATATCACGCGATGGAGAAATTGAATTGTAAATCAAGTTGTTTTGCTTTGCTACGATAAGTTGGTCGTCACTCCGTTATTTAGGCATCAACTGAAATAACATAACAGTCTAAATTCCTCTCGAACCTTTCTGCTGCACTGTTTTTTAACCCTAGCGCATTTATTTGCATTTTAATTTGATCAACAAGTAGCTGGTATCGAGAAACTGATTAGCCTCTACGAGCGTATGTTTAAAAATTTGAATAATAGAGAAAAGTTTTGATCATTTTCGTAAGATTGATATCCAAATGGATGTCACCGTTTTAGCAACAGCAGATTTTATCGATGATGTTTTCTGGTATCTAGTATTATTAATTAAGTTGACTGCTGCAATTATGTTAATACTCGAATGCCAAATATCTCTATAAACCTTAGCAGATACGTAGATAAAATCTTGAATTGTTTTATTGAAATTTGTACATCGTTTTCGATGATTATTGATAATACATACCTATTATTTGTTATGGCAAGGAACGACTTTCGAAATTTTACCCATCTGCGCAGAGAGCAGATAGATAAAGTATTCGGGGAGAAGGAAATGGATGAACGCCGTGCATCGTCTACCTGATTTTTAAACGAACTTTACAGCTCGAGCTGACTTGTCTTACTAAGATAATTTCTGGTAATGTTACTGCGCATCAAGTGTGCGTGCCGATTGTGGGATTTGTCTTTCCTAGTTTTGACAGACTGTACCCGGACTTTCTGTCTTATTTAATTTGTGAGATGAACCTTCACCCACATCTAAGAATATATTGAACCTGATTTTCTTTTTTTAAAGAACTAAACCTAAACTATTTTATTAAATTAAAAATATTGTGTTTATATGGAATTAGGCACAATTAATTGTAATGCAAATCACAGTTTACATTTGTTTTTACGTTTCGATTTCCATTGCGGAAATCGTTTTCAAAAAATACTATAAATAAGAAATTGTTAACCTGTATCTTTACCAATTGGCGCTTTGTAACAGCCAATTTGACAGTTGACGTACTTGTCCGGCCCCGATCTTGTAGGCAATTAGCCATGTTTGTTGGTAGATTCTTATTGCGGACTTCTTTCATGATTGGTAACCAGAGCCTGCTGCATTCTGTTAATGTCTTTGCCACATATTTTTCTTCACTAACTAAGATGAGGGCTGCTTCTTTGATTATTCTCTTTTTGCTCTCTGTTTCTTTTATAACTATTGATGTCTTCTGCTCGTTCCGGTTTTGTTTGCATGTTTGGGATCTGTCAAAGTATGTGTTTTTGATGCATGATTCATGCAGGTTTATCCTAACACCTAGCAGTCTTGAGGTTTCTCTCACATAAAAATTGTTTTATTTACAAGGTATTTTCAACATACAGTTCTTTAATACTCTTGTATGTTGTTAGGTATGGTTTTGAACAGAATATATCTCAGTTTATTGGTTGTTTTGAATTATGTTGTGATATTATATTGATTTATTTTTAATTTTTCGGATACGCCCTTTACATATGGTACTATTGTCATCTTCGAAATCAAAACGTCAAAACAAACGAAAAATGTTTTTTCATTACATTCAATTGTGATTTAATCCCGTATAAATACAAAATCTAACCTAACATGCTGCAAGAAAACAGTTTCAGAACTTATTTTAATAAAATTTATTACGGTATTTTTTCTAAAATAGACTTTAATATTTTTAAAAGAAATCACATAAATCTCCATGTTCCTGCCAAAAAAATTGCATAATAATACGATTTTTTTTCGCTTTCCATTTTGTTTTTTTCGTACGTGCCCGTTCGAAAAATATCTCACGATATATTTCGAAGACGCTGCTTCTGTATTGCGTGTACCACAAAACCATATTAATCTTTTTATAATGCTCTTTTCTCTATGTAAGAAAGGACTCGAGGTGCCCATGATTCCTATAATGAGCTTATTAGACATAATGAGGAACCGAGGAAGAGGGCAACAGGTGGCTGTTGAAGAAATAATCGTTGATATATAAAAACACTATGACCAACTGACGTATCGTAAATATAACGCAGAGGGTGAATTTTATTGTAGTTATTAAAGCTGCAGGTGAATATCTGAATAACGTTTACCTTAACGTTATTGTTTTTAACTATTGACTACATTGTGTGTCATCGACACCGGCGAATGGTTCTGTAGATTGAAAATGATATTTCTTTCTGTTTTTTTTTTTTATTTTTTTCATTATTTGCCTTTTCTATGATGTTATCCAAAAATCACATGTGCTGTCCTTTAATATAGGGTTCACATCATCTCTCCGTTTTCTGCAGTTATCGTTGTCATTAGCAAGTGTCATTAATATATACATATACCTGATAAGGTTATAAATATCTTTCATTTTAAGTTTTTTATGCATAGTCTTGTATATTTGTGTCCATATCAATTCAATAACATTAGAAGTTACAGTTGTTTGGCGGCAAACTAAGCACTTTTATCCTACGACCTTTAACTATTTCATCAATTACGATTTTTTTTAATTGTAACTTGTGATCTAAAACTAGTTTTAAACGGCCTGCACACTTTCCAAAAATGGGGTTCTTTTCAAGAATCCCGTTTCTGATAGCGCGTGGAAGACCATCATCGCTACTAAAACGGCATCGATCCCAGCAGAGCATTTCCTCCTTCCCCTCAATCTAACTCACTTGTTTGCCTCTTATCAAAATTTATTCCCTATACCTTCATATTTGTCTCAATTATTTCTCTCACTGTCACAAAATTCACACCTGTCTCTCTTTCCCATTCTGTTTCTTTCTATTATCCGTCTGTTGTACTCCAACATCGTATGTGTTACAGTGTCCGGGTATCCGCAGTATGGACATTCATCCATGTCAGTCTTTTCGAACTCAGAGAGTTAGGCCCTAAAACACCCACGTCCTGTGAGCACCTGCATTAGGAAATAATCCAGTCGTCTGTCACCATCGTCCATCCAATCTCTTAGGTTCGGGATCAGCATTTTTGTCCACTGTACCACATCCTCCGTGTTGTTCCATTTTTCTTGCCATCTCTCATTTGACCTTTTCCTTTCCTGTGTTCTCTCGGCCGTAGTAAGGTCTAGCCCTTTTCTTTCCAATTTTAACACATGCAGATGAACACATCTAGTGATGGCTCACAAGGCATCTGTAGACACATGCCAATAGCAGACATCGTTTTTGGATCTCCAGTGTGTGTTTATGAACCGGAACACATGAGCGAGTGAAAAAAAAAGCTTTGTTTTTCTTTATCATTCTTCTTCGAATTTCTAGTCCTTCTGTTCCATCCATGTTTAATGCAA
The DNA here is from genome assembly GCF_040954645.1 of Diabrotica undecimpunctata. NCBI lineage: Eukaryota > Metazoa > Arthropoda > Insecta > Coleoptera > Chrysomelidae > Diabrotica > Diabrotica undecimpunctata. The sequence continues at coordinate 24,217,240 of NC_092806.1, read as the reverse complement.
CTCCTGAATATGTGAAACTTTTTACATTATATGTATACTTTCAATATAGTCTTCTAATTCAACTGTCTGTTTCCCTAGCTCTTGCCTGTGTTAGCTTTTTATCTTTTGAATATTTTTTTATCTGTATTTTAATTCTGAATATATCTAACCAGACATACTATAGAGGAAAAGACAAAGGAAATATTTTCAATACTCCCAAAATATCTATTTCAGTTTAAAAACAAGTAGATAATTATAATCATATTCTTTTTACTAACTACGACTGAATAAATTCCTTAATGCTTATCACTCATCCTTATTGTACATAATTGTTTTTATATTCGCCGACTTAATTATTAGATATAAACGGAACACCTTTCTACTGTTTGAATAAAATAACCATGATAAAGACAAGGCAAAAGAAGGGTAAACATATCGTTTTGTAAACAATACCTTTATTATATCGTATGACCTTCATATAAAACCCAATTGTCGCAAACAAAGGCTTTTTGTATTCCTTAAATTTACTTCAGCGACCCAATTAAAAAATAAAATTAACTCAAATTGAGCAGACGTTGTTGTGCAAAATAAATTCTATCAGTGTTTTCCTGAATGTACGATCATTCCACTCTGTCGAAACCAAAACAAATCTCAACCCAATCGGTGCCGCGGGTCAAAAGCGTGGGGCACATGGTGGGTGCTGCGCCGTTGTGGTCCATCATCAACTAAGAATATCTGCGATGCACCGTGCACTCGAAACTAAAACACGGCAGATGTTAAGCGACAGAAAACAAAACAAAAAGTTGTTTTAATCATGCCTAAAGCATCTCGCGAAGGGAGGAAGAAGGATGGAAGAAACGCGATGGCAAGGTGTACAATCGTAGTAAAGAGTAGTAGGTACCTTATGTAGTAGTAGGATATCGACTTCGTACCTGCCCTCGTCCTGTCTGCCACCTGCTTCTATCAGTAATTATTGTCGGTTTTAATTTTATCCGTCCAGTTACCTTTGACACGACACTCTGGTTTTAATTGTTTTAAGGCACGGAGTGCGTATAAAATGTAAAAGAATTTTATTTTTAGTTTTAAAAAGAGATATATTCTTTTATCAATTATTAATCCAAGACGATTTTCCTAAATTCACCTGCGATATCGCAATGTTGCTGATTTTTATAGCTGTAAGAGCACTTTAGATGTTTTAAATAAATGTATTTTTAAATAAAGATCAAATTCTTCTTAGTACAACTTTTTGTACAGTACCTACAATGAGTTTTATTTTTTTTCTAATCTTTTCAAAATGTTAATATAAAGTATTCCATCTTGCCAAGAGATGATCGTCAATAATCGTGTAATTCTCTTGGTAGAAAACCTCCTCCTCCTCCTAAGTGCCTTCTCTGTTGAGGTTGGCGATCAATATGGCAAATTTCTCTCTATTCTGGGCTTGATGAATTAATTCATATCCTTTTGTGTGGGTCTAATCTCCGATGTTTTGTAGCCAAGATTTTTTCTTTCGTCCTATGCCCCTTTTACCTTCAATCTTGCCTTCTAATATTACTTGGAGCTGGTCAAATTCACTATGGCGCATTATGTGTCCTAGATATGACGTCTTTCTAATTTTGATAGTATTGAGCAGATGAGGGCGTGTGTTCATTGCTCTCAGTACTTCTTCATTCGTAGTTCTGCTGGTCCAGCTTATTCTTAGTATTCGGCGGTACATCCACATTTCAAATGAATTTAATTTGTTGACGTCATACTGTTTTAATGTCCAGGTCTCATAGCCATATAGTAATAGAGACCACACATAACACTTTAGTGTTCTCAATCTTATTGAGACTGATAGCTTGGGGTTACAGAGCATTTTACGCATATTCATGAAACCAGATCTTGCTATTTCAATGCGTCTTCTAATTTCTTTTGAGTGGTCTAGTTGACTATTTAGTTCTCTGCCCAGGTATATGAAGCTTTGGGAACTCTGAAGGGTGACACCATTTATTTGTATGTTAGGTGTAACTTGTTCATGGGGGTTTTTGTGGAATACCAGAATTTTGGTTTTGGAAAAGTTAATGTCCAAGCCCAGCCTGTGACTTTCTTCTGATAATATGTTCATCAATATATTTAGTTGGTCTTCTGTTTCTGCTAATACTACGGTGTCATCGGCATATCTTATATTGTTAATGATGATTCCATTGGCTCTGACACCTTCAGGGCGATCTTCAAGAGAAGCTCTGATTGTATGTTCGGCATATACATTAAATAATAGGGGGGATAAAATGCACCCTTGACGCACTCCTCGTTCTATGTTGATGTACTTGGTGTTTCCGTTCTCTGTTCGAACGCATCCTGTGTGGTTCCAGTATGTATTACTTATGATAGCTATGTCGTGTCCGTCCAACCGTACTTCTTTTAGCACCTCGATCAATTTTCCGTGTTTGATGCGGTCAAAGGCCTTTCTACAATCGACAAAGCACACATACAGCCGTTTTTGAACCTCAAGATACCTTTCCGCCATCAGTGTCAATCCCATAATTGCTTCTCTAGTGCCTGTACCCTTTCTAAAGCCATATTGAGAACGACTCAGATATTCTTCACACTTATTTTGAATTCGGTTATAAATTATTCGCATAAAAATCTTAGCGGCATGACTCATTAGGGATAGAGTAGAAAACCTAAAAACACAATATATTTTAAAGAAATTTAGTTTTTATTTAATAATTAAAATGTAATTGAATCTCTTAAGTCACTCTGATTGAGATCCCAATCAAAATGTATGACGTCACTTGTTCACAAACATCATCGCTGTCAGTGCTTTCTACATTGTTCGGCTAATAGTATGATTTCTGTGCAATTATCATTATCTATGCCTACTAATGATTAAACCTCGTTCAAAATTATTTTAAGAAGTTTTTCTTCTTCTGTTGATCGCTTCAAATATCTTGCGTAGTATCTTTCTTTGAAAAATCGATAGAAGATTCGTCTGTTTTGGTTAGGTTCCATAAATCTGATCCATATGTGAAAAGGGAGACATCAGTGTTTGTAATTATGATTCGCCTTTTTATTTCCCCTAGATATATGAACTCTTTTACCTCTTCGAAGTCTGGGTCAGTGACAATTAAAGCTGCATTTCCAGCTATTGTGTTTGTGTTAGTCAGCATAAATTTGGTTTTATTTTGATGTATATGTAATACCATTCGTTCTGCTGCTGTCTTCAAACTTTCAATGTGTTTTATATTGTTTTGCTTCAGAGTTAACGCTTCTACGCCGTACAATCAAGTACTTAACACATAAGATCTTAACAGGCTTATTCGTATGGAGAGATTTATGTCACAATTATTAAGCAATTTCCATGAAACAACAATTTTTATGAAAATAGACCTTCCAATTTCAATACGTTGGATTTCAACGTTTTGGTCACTTTTTTATTTATTAAAGCTCCAAAGTATTTGTACTTCTTCAGGTATGTGACTGGCTGGGGAACCGAGTTCACTCCCCGGCGCAGATGCCAGAAATTTTTTAATTCTTTGACTGAGCCGCCACCGTGCTTCGGAGGGCACGTTAAGTCGTCGGTAACGGCTACGTAGTAGTCGTTAACACTAAAATCTGAGCCAGAACTTTTCACGAATGGAATATGTAGAATAACGACGGGTTATCAAAACAAAAGGCTTACGAAAAGAAATGTTTCTGTGATGAAATGGATTCTTATTAAACGTCCTATATTTAATTTTCATGGCATTAATCTGTATACCGTAATTATTGCATGTTCTGTATTTCTTGTAGTAAAAGTTGATGATCCGTCGATGTTCTTACCAATAGCACAGTATCGTCTACGTATCGAATGTTATTTACTTCTCTTTTGACGATTATTACTTCATTTGCGTGTGATAGGACTTCCTGGCATTATATACGTTAAACAGCAGTGGCGACAGTACACAACCCTGTCTCACTTCCCATCTTATTCTTATTTCGCCTGCTATGTGACCTATTCGTGCACTATATTGCCGAAAGCCTTTTCAAAGTATATGAAACTGGTGTGTATCTGTTGATTAACATCCAAGTATTGCTGTGTGAGTACACGAGTAAAGAGAGTATCTCTAGTGCCTAACCCTTTTCTGAATCTTAACTGTGTTTCTTAATATTGTTCCGAAGCTATTTTCTTGTGGCATTTTAAAGTAATTACTATTTTAATGGGAATTAGCCACAATTATTAGAAGAATTTTTCACCAAGTAACAAAAAACAAAATTTGTTTAATTTATTAATGTTTGTATTTTGAGAACGATTTCCGAAGTGGAAATTGAAACGTCAATAAACTTACTTTAACCTTCAATTGTAGCTTATTCCCATTAAAATAGTAATTCCTTAACTGTGTATCGCTAATATCAAGTACCAGTTTCTGGTAGACGCGGCTATGAATGATTTTAAGAAATTTCTTGAACAAATGACTCATTAACAAGATTGTTCGGTGATCAGAACAGTCTTTTGAATTAACTTGTTTAGGTATTGTGATGAATGCAGATAACAGTAATTTTTAAGGTATAATACCAATATTTCGTCTAGTGTTAACCATGTCACACCCTTGCTGCAAAAGTGACACAACTCAAAAATGGTTATATTTGAATTAATGATGTTAACGGACTCCATATTGATATACGCATCAATCACACACCGAAAGTGTATTAAATGAACTTCATCTATTGACCGCGAGCTAGCAATAGTATAATATTATTCTACTGAAGTATTACAACGATAGTTGTGCCTTTAGAGTTGTTGGTGTAGGATGTGGTTACAGTAATTACACAAGACTAATATTTTTCCAGTTGTGTCGTTTTTAAAGAGGAAATTGCACCTGTTTGGCTTATTCATTTTGTTTTGTGGCAGTTTTGTAGGTGAAATATCTAAAACTACATTTTTTTTTAATTTGACTTGTGTCGTTTTAGCTGATTACGGTAAATATAGATTACCGAAGATTACCGTACTATAAGCCTCATGAGTCATCTCCTAAAATTGTTTCTCTTCATAAGAGAATCTACAAGCTGTGTGAAAGTCAAATTTCCCCCACCAGTTCGGGTTCACAAATGCTGTTGGTACTAGAGAGGCTTTGTTATCAGTACAAGTCTTATTCCAGATATGCAGAGACGTCAACGTATACGCATGTCTGGTTGATTACGAGAAAGCCTTTGATCGAGTACAGCACGCCAAGGTGGGCAAGGCTGTATTTTGTGTCCTCTAATCTTCAATATGTACTCTGAAAGAATATTTATCGAAGCTTTGCACGAAATTGAAAAAGGTATTCTACTAAATGGTTACCAGCTAAACATCAGATATGCAGATGACACCGTAGTAATTTCGGACAACTTAGAAGACCTACAAGTTCTTATGAACAAAATCACGTATTACAGTCAACAATATGGACTCAATTTGGCACCATAATAAATAAAGAATGGTCCAACAACCAGGAGAGTAGAGCACGGATCGGAAAAGCTAGATCCACCTTCAATCGGATGGGGGCCTTCTTCAAGAGTCACAAGAACTCTCTCTTGATACAAAAGTAAGAATGCTGCGATGTTATGTCTTCTCTGTCCTTTTTTATGGTGTTGAATCGTGGACCTTGAACGAAGATATGTGCAGAAAACTGGAAGCATTTGAGATGTGGCTATATAGGAGAATACTTAAGATCTCGTGAACTGACCGAGTCACAAATGAGGAGGAAAAGTATTTGGAAAACGAGGTCCAGGAAGAAGACGAACATCTTGGTTAAAGAACCTCAGAATCTGGTTCAATACAACATCTGTGCAGCTTTTCCGCACTGCTGCAGATAAGATAAATATTGCCATGATGATCGCCAAGATTCGTAACGGATAAGCATATCAAGAAGAAGACGGTAAATATACCTGTTATATCATCAAAAATGTCATATTACCAATTTTGGCTTAAAAAAATCATCAAAACCGTCACAACTCAAAATACTTCAATTCCGTGAGAGCCAGAAGAATGGTTTTTTTAAGGGTTAAAAGCTAGTTAATTCTAAATAACGCTTAAGTCATTTACTTTGAGACATCAATTATTAAATCAGCTGCTTTTGAATCTTCTAAAACATTCCGTTGTCAGAACCATTTTTTCGCAATTTCTGAAAATCTATTTTTTCCAGTTGGATCACTTTTCCAGCAAGGATGCAATGTGTACTATTAAAGTTATGTTCTTGCTGTTCATGTTTTTAACAAAGGTTGTAGTGATTTCGTCTGGTCCACTTGCTTTGCCATTTTTATTGCATTTTCAATTTCTTATTTTTCTAGACAATCATAATAGCAATCACACGTATTTGTCCTAGTACAAAAGACGCTAACAAATACAAAACATTATTTCCCAACTTTGTTTACTTTATTTCTGGCCTAAAAATTTCAATTTTACCATCTTTCAGAATTTAAAAATAATGGCACGAAAAAGATCTTTCAAGATCTAACTTTTCAGGTGTTTGTTTTGTAGTACTTGCACAAAAAGGCACTGTACAACAATAATAATAGAACTTACATTCATCTTTTATTAAAAGAATTACGGAAAAACTTTATTATCAATTATCATAACTGTACCAGTGCACGTGTTAGGAATATGTAACGTCACAGTGGTCACGTGATAACTATCCGCATCTTGAGCGAAATTTTAATCGGAATATAAAATATGTCATTATAAAGTGTTAGTTGCATTAGAAGAATAATATTAAAAATGTTTTTGGATATAATATTTGATACTCATACACCGTTTTAACACGTATCATAAAACTCCCGTCTTTAGTTCAATAATAATTGTAAATGTAGACTCGTGCTCGAAAAGATTTAAGATATATAAACTAAAGACATTATACAATTTAAAAGCAGCACACTATAACATTCTCTTTATATGCTGTGTTGATAAAAGAACAAATTAATAAGTGTATAGATATTTTATGTAGATTCCCCCTTGTTCATACCCGAATTATAACAATGTAGCAACCCCAAGAAGATAAAAAATAAATAACTTTTAAATCCGTTAAATTAAAATCACTCAAATTTCTTTCTCTAGTCACAGCTACAAACAAGTTCAAATTGTCGAGGGTTTGACCAAAATAATGATCGTAACTATTAAAAAATGTTTAATTAACTGACATATGGTGGAGTCGCAAGAAGCTACATAGAAAATAATAGAGATGTGTATAAAAAACATTAGAAGTAAGAATCGAGGGAGCTTCTCTAACAGGTTTCGAGGGTAACATCAGATATACTGAAAGACGCTTTTCAACCACCTGCCCTATAGTAGAATCGTAGTAGGTACAATGCACCCGATATATGGCATATGCTGCTATGCTTATAGTTTCTTCACCTCTTGTCTTTACTTTAAAAGTCGTAGAACTTGCTCTACAAAATTATGTGTATGCATGAGTGTATAAAAACCCCGAGCACCTGGAAGTTGTCACAATAAAATTATTGTAATGATTGTCTTTCTATTTTAAATTTTCTTATCATTAAAATCTGTTTTAATTTGCCATTCTGATTTTCGCAGTCGATTAAAAAATAAAAGTAAAATAAACAAAAATGTTTGCAGTTGTGTATTAATATGATTAGATTATAGATTAAAATATAATTCGAGAAGAATATCTCGAATTTAATTTATATGAACATTGAAAACATTCTTCAAATTGTACGGGGGGTTCAAGTTCTCGGGGTTGTTTTTTTTTTAAAGATATAATCTTTTTCCTCATTTCTTGTTCTCTCTATGATCATCCACCGTATCTTTGAAGGGATTCCGTTTTCGTTGCAGCTATCTTACTGCTTTCTCTTTTATTTACGTTCCAATTTTCACAATACATGCCCTAATGTTTTATACGTGTACAAACTCACCACTTATAGTTCCCATAAAATTATGCCACCCTCCGAAATCTAGCAAACTGGTCACTGGCATCCTTTGGAAATCTGTAAACTGATCACCTCAAATAGGTAAACTCATCACCAGCATATTTCAAATTCAACTGATATTGAGGTCTGAAAATTTAGTTGCATAGGTTTTCGATAGTGAACGTTTTCCGGTTATACCAGAAATAGTCTATAATTTCGTTATTTGCTTTGCATTGCATTTTGCATTTGTCAATTTCTCGTTGAATTCTAGGGGTACATACTTTGTTCGGCATACATTCGGTCAAAGTCGGTTTTGGAGTTATTGACTGTTTTGGAAATAAAGGCGATTTTGGACACTTGATACATTCAAAATATCTGAGAAACTTTTTCTTTGAGTTCCTCTACTATCGGAGATTGGATATCATTAGGGCGATTCTATTTACTGTTCTATCAATTTTATTTACTGCTGTTTTGAATAATTCGTTAGTGGTACAGCCAAACCACTCTCTTAAATTTCTCATCCAGGACATTCTTCTACGGCCTGGATTTCTGCGTCCTTCAATTTTTCCTTGCATTATATTTTGTAGAAATGTGTACTCTTGTCCTCTCATCAGGTGGCCTAAGTATTCAAGTTTTCTCTTTTTTATATTCAGTATAACTTCTGGATCGTTATTTATTCTGAGTACCTATTACCTCTTCATTTGTAATTTTATCCACCCAACTTATTTTTAGTATACGGCGGTAGCACCACATCTCAAAGCTTTCAAGATTTTTAACATTCCTCTGTTTAAGATTCCATGCCTCAACATCGTAAAGCAAAGTACTGAATACATAGCATTTTAACATTCTAGTTCGTAGCTGAATACTAATATCACGATTACAAAATAATTTTTTCATTTTTATAAAGGTAGACCAGGCAATTTCAATACGTCTTTTTACCTCGTGATTTTGGTCACCTGTTTCATTGATGAGGGTTCCCAAGTATTTGTATTCGCTTACTTTTTCGAGTTGGGTACCGTTTATTGCGATACTAGTGTCATGTATTGCATTCTTACTGAAAGTCATATATTTGTTTTTTTTACGTTCATCCTTATGCCGTAGTTATTACATATCTCATTCATACTTTCAACTAGATGTTGTAGATCTGAGAAATAGGTAAAGCTAAAAACTTGATTAAGTCACCACTGCATAAAAGTGGAAAGAAACTTAATTTTCTACACACGAAAAAACAGTTCAGGACATAATTGGCGGGAATTTTTAAATTTGAGGTAATTAACAATTTATTTATTATGTCAGAATGCATCAAAATGATCTAGTGCAATTTTCTGGCTTTTAGAAATGGTGAAAGGTCATTTTATGATCTTTACCTGCTACGGGGTGCAAGTAGGCCAGTGATCAGTTTGCAAATCTCCAGATCTATTTTAAAATCCTGATTTTATTGCGGTGATGAGTTTGTACTGTCTACGAGTTCATTTATGCTAATTAATGATGAGTTTAAAATGTTTTATATATGTATCTTCATTTTTATTTTCAAGCTCAGGTATCTATCCCACCAGATAGGGTTCAGTTGTCTAATTGCTCTCTTTGTTTTTTTTCTAGCCCATTTTTAATCTCTTTTTCATTTTATACTATCTTTTTTCGTTATCTCGCTTTTTTTTTCGTTATTGTAAACGATGATATATAATTGTACTTGAACTTGTATTTAGCTTTCCCTTTTATTATTGCGGTATCGTTTATTTGTAAATCTTCTACCTCCTTTTCTATTGTTGTAAAACATTCTGTTTTCGCGTATATTTTTCTTACGTGTTGCAATTCGGAGCAACGTTATCATTACATAAGGTGGAGAATTATAGGAGCGACACATCGAAAAATACACTCGCGATCATAAAATCCGGGTCACCTTGAAAATTTCAAGTTTCTGGAATATTTTTGCCTCTGGTGCAGTAATAACCTTTTTTTAGGCTAACGTATTTTTTATTTGTCATCAATGTTTGTTTTGAAAGAAAAATAACGGTTTTTTATTGTTTTTATTGAAAATTGTTGATAAAACAGGCATACGAAAAAAATGGAAAATACAGAACGTGGTAAAATGTCAGTGAAATTTCAATTACTAATATCGTGTATTGTCTCCACTTGCTCTAATGACCTCTTGCAGACGACGGGGCATACTCTCAATTTTTCTCCGAATTACATGTTGTGGTATGTTATTCCACTCTCTCACTAACAGATCCTTAAGCTCCTGTGCGTTGTTAGGGGTTGAATACGTTTTTTCAAATCGTCCCAGATATGTTCGATAGGATTCAGGTCCGGAGACCTAGCTGGCCAGGATAATCTCGTAATTCCAACCTCGTCCAAGTATTGCATACTGATCGTGGCAACGTGCGTTCACGCGTTGTTCTGCATAAAAACGACGTTTTCTCCAAGCCTTGCCATGGTATGCATAACATGTTCTTCCAGAATCTCCGTAATGTCCCTTCGTGCAGTTAAGGACCCATTTTCGATGAAGGGTAATTCTGTGCGGAAGTCGGAAGATACACCTCCCCAAGCCATGACCGAGCCTCCACCAAATGGCATTCTTGGAGCAATGCAAGCTTGTGAAAATCATTCACCGGTTCTCCTCCAAACTCTTACACGTCCATCGGATCCAGTTAGGCAGAAACGGGATTCATCTGGGAATAACTCTTTGCTCCAATCATTAATTACCCAATGCGCGTATTGTCGAGCAAAAGCTAGTCGTGCAACTCGATGCTCCAGGCGAAGTGGCGGTCCTGTAGCCATTACCCGAGAAGATAGTCCAAAAGAACGAAATCTTCTCCTGACTGTTGCAACGCTAACATTGCGATTTCGTACTTCCTGTAGACGATTTTGTAGTTGTAAATGTAGTTTCGTAAAGCCTGAAACACAAGAAAACGGTCATCTCGTACCGTGGTTATTCTTCTTCGTCCAGAGCCAGGTCGTCTGGATAGCAAACCCTTCTCCTGAAAGCGTTGAAGCACTCGTTGAACCGTAGAAAGGCTTACGCCAACAGTTCTTGCGACTTGCCGTTGAGTGTCACGGTCTTCCACAAGCGCAACAATTTGTGCCGTTTCAACAACAGTCAAGGGTATTTTTGGCAAAAAATAAACAATAATAAACACTAATAATGGCACTAATAAACACTAATGGTGGCAATAATAAACGTTTATTCGTTGCGTTTGAAGTCGAAGCACAAATGAGACATTTAAAACAAGCGGCAGTTACAGGAACCGTTCATTTTGGGAAGTGTGCACTTTTCCGCGAAAACGGCACTATTGAAATTCTTTGTTGCAAATGAAACCGCTAAGCCGACAACAATTCTCAGAAACATGCATTAGTTTGTATTTGTGTTATTATTATTTACGATAAAGCTCGTTAAAAATGAAATATCGGTGATTTTCAAGGTGACCCGGATTTTATGATGATCGCGAGTGTATAATATTGTTTTTCGCATGTGATAAAGTGAACGGTAAAAATTGTGATGTATATATATAAAACAAGAATATAAAACATAAAAGCTACGCCCAATCGCCAAATATTAACTGTTTTAAAGATGCTGTGGTCCCACTCAAACTTAATTAAATATGCATTGTCGTCGGACACGAATTTATAGTTGCAAGACAAGGTAGAACAATAATCCGAAATATGTAATTGGAAAAAAGACAGAAAAGTGAACTTATTCCAACATGTTATCAGAATACTTTATCAGAAGAAGAAGAAGAATCAGAAGTTATCCTTTAAAAAGATTACAGGACAATGTTTCACCAGTTATAGTTCAGAATGAAGAATGAACAACACCTTTACTACAAAAATCTTACTATTGGCCGAAGATAAAAAAATTTATTACTGCTTTGTCACTATCAAACATCAGTAAATATTTACCATCTTCCAATTCTTAGTTGGCTTTTTATTGCAGTTTAGGGTGCGGGTCATCGAGTAGCACGTGTTATATCTATAAATTCCTTATTACTCTACCATTATAACCAATTACCATTAAAAGTTAAAAACGTCAGTGACCAAGTAGCGTTAGGTGCGTGGGTGAATTGGTAATTTTAGGGGGAATAAATGGACTGTGATCGGTTCGTCGCCGATATAACGCGTAAAATGTATATCAAAATGCATCAGGTGGGGCGAAAGTTCAAGTTCAGCAATGTCGCTGCGAGTTACACCCCAAACACCCCGGATCCAGATGTGTGCGATGCAGCTGGACATAATCATTACTATGTTCTGATAATTATTCTTTGCGTGATAATAGTATCGCGATGCTGACTTTTTATTGAACTGTTTGGGCTACACTCAACTTTTGTTTTTCAGGAAGAATTATAAATCCGAATATTACTAAAAAAATTTCACAGTAGTACACAACAAATAAAGTTGAAGGTAACGTTCGTACAAGTTTAATAGGTCTAAAATATGTAGATGACATTGCTACAATAAGTGATATTAAAAGATCTGTATCAGCAAACATAATCCTCTTTTTTATATATTATTCTCTCAGTTTGTGTACTATATAATTTATATCCTCCTTAGGATACGCACAGAAAACTTTTCCTTTCGCAAAGCTTGTATTAGAGCATTGTTATTAAGCGTTTAGATGGTTAGAAAGTATCAAGACTAAAATGTATTTTTAATACTACTGATATATTATTAATGGTGTTAAACCATATTTTTCTTATTGATCTTTCATTCATACAAGAGGATACATGGGTAGCCTTCCTGACAGAAATGTTTAAAAAATAAAACGAAGAACCTTTACCAGAAACGCCAAATATAATAACTGAGGAAAAGACCGAAATCTACCAAAACGATGTGAAAGAAGGAATAAACAAATTAAAAAACAGAAAGTCACCAGGAGAAGATCAAATACCAAATCAACTCTTAAAATATGGAGGTGATCACCTTGTACAACAACTGCAACTTCTTATTAATAAAATAATCACCACGAACAGAATACCAGATGAATGGAGGAGAGCGATCATGGTGATGTTCTTCAAAAAAGGAATAAAAAAGACCCCGATAATTATCGAGCAATAAATCTATTAAATACAACACTCAAATTGACAACAAGAATAATAGCGACAAAAATAAACGAACGAATATCTCTGCAAGAGGAACAGCAAGGATTTCGGACAGGAAGATCATGCACGGATGCAGTTTTTGTAATAAGACAAATAAAAGAAAAGTGGCTGGAATACAACAAACCAGCATATATGTGTCTGATAGATTTGAAGAAAGCGTTTGGTAGAGTGAGAATTCGGGACGCGATACATTTATTATATGAAAAGGGAATATCACTGGATTTAGTAAAAACCATTGAGAATATATATAAAGATAACATAGCTATGGTAAGATGTAAAGGAAAACTATCGCAACCTATCAAATATGAAACTGGTATTAGACAAGGACATTCGCTGAGCCCATTAATATTTAATCTGATAATGGATGAAATCATAAAGAAAGTTAAAAAAAGAAGAGGATATAGAATGGGAGAAAAGGAAATAAGGATAATATGCTACGCCGACGACGCCATAATAACAGCCGAAAATGAAGATGACCTACAAAGATTAATTAAAGAATTCGAAGATACGGCGCTCATATACAACATGGAGATCTCAACAGAAAACACTAAAGCGATAGTGATATCAGCGGAACCGAGAAGATGTAAACTAGTCGTAAATAACAAAATAATAGAACAAGTGATGGAAACTGAATACTTGGGAATAAAATTGTCAAGCTACGGAAAAGTGGAAGAAGAAGTACAAAAACAAGTGAACATGGCAAACAGAGCAGCAGGATGTCTCAACAAGACAATCTGGAGAAACAAATACCTCACAACGGAAACGAAAACCAGGATATATAAATTAACAATAAGACCGATAATGACGTACACAGCGGAAACAAGAGCAGATACGGCGAAAACACAAAGACTACTGGAAAAACAGAAATGAAAGTCTTACGAAAAATAACAAACCAAACTCTAAGAGACAGAGTAAGAAGTGAGGAAATACGAGCGAGATGTGGTATAGAGGAAATAAACGCGTGGACCAAAAGAAGAAAAGTGGAATGGAATCAACACATCGAAAGAATGACAGAAAATAGAATAGTACGAATTGCAAGAGACAAATCGCCAAATGGAAGATCATTGGGACGATCGAGGAAAAGATGGTCAGACAACGTCAATTGAGGCTAAAAACCGAAGTAAAACAGGCATTTTGCCTATTTATAAAGTAGGAAGAAGAAGCAGAAGATCTTTCATTTATCTTTCGTCAAGTTATAAGTTACTTATTATACCTTTAATCACATTAACTATTAAAGTATTAGAATATATTAGATATAATAGTAAAATATTAGAAACTAAAAAATTTGTTAAAAAAAACATCTTACGAATTATCTAGTAATTGGCTTCTGTAACAGAAATCTCTTCGCGGAAGCCAAGTAGGAGTTTATTTGCACGCAGATATGCTTCGACATGTCGCTTCGCTAAAGCTGAATCACAGATACGCGTCAATATTCGTCAGTAGTATCTCATTTACGTCTTTCTTGAGTGTTTTGTTTTATAACTCTTATAATTAAATTATCAAGAACCCATTATGGATAAGAAAACACCACTGACTCAAAATGAAATTGAAGACTACGCAAATCCAAGTGATTCAGAATTTGACGCGATTTTTCGCGAGAATGGTAATGAGTAACGACAGTAGAATAGAAATTATGAACCTTCTGAGAATTCAAGTGATAGTGAAGATGAAGTCGTCTGTAAACCTGAAGTTGATCGGAAACCTGCGGATAATGACGATGATTTTCCAGCAACAACATCAAGTGCGAATGATAATTGTGGGCAGAAATTCAACAAAATCCTGCATTGTTTATTTTTCAAAAAAAAAATGTTGGTGTGAAATTGAATACGTCAAAATTTTACAGTACCAATGTTAGTGGACTAATTTTTTTTATGAGTTTCTTGCTTTACAGGTGTAATAGAATAATTTATCTGCTGCGCAAGGAATTGAAAAACGCAAAGCAATCAAACAATCGAATAGGCTGTCAAAGTGGCAAGACGTCAGTGCTGCAGTGATGAAAACTTTGATTGGACTTTTGTTGCAAATGAGATCTTGTACCTTTCCATCAATTGAACATTACTGGAACCCAAACAAGATATATAATGTAAACTTTTGGTGCTCACATATGAGTCGAAATCGATTCCAGTTGTTATTTCGTTATTTCCATTTGGTTGATAACTTAATACCATCTGGCGACAGGTATTATATAAGGTGAAACCAGTACTAAATCATTTCAATAAGTAATATTATTGCGTGAAAACTATGTACGATTTGTATTGACGAATCCATGATGCTATGGCAGGGAAGATTTCTTTTCAGCCAATACATAAAAAAACAAATATGGTATCAAACTGTATGAACTCTGTGAGCCCGACAGTCTTGTAATGAAAAATCTGAGGAAACTTACAATAATGTAGGTCACACTATTAACGTTGATTCACGTTTACTTGAGGACTCGATTTCTTTTATCTCGATAAAGAATACACGGTTAACATGGATAATTTTTATAATTCTGTTATTTTACAAAACTGCCAAATACACGAAAAACTTATGTGTGTGGAATCATACGAAAAAAAAAAACAAGGAAACCCCAGAGATGTAGTACATCGTAAAATGAAAAAAAGGGAGTGTAATTGTCTACAAAATGGTTTTGATACTGTATGCAAATGGAAAGACAAACGAGATGTCCTTAGCATTTCAATCATGCATGCTATTTAAATGGTAGAGGTGCTCAATCTAAGGTAAAATAATGCAATATCTGGCATTGACCGATCAGATTAAATGCTTTCGTGTTACTCATATCTAAGAAAGATTATTATATGGTCCAAAAAGATTGCACTATATATTATAGAGGTATATATACACAATACTCACATTTTATGTTCAAAAATTAACTTCTAGAATAAAACTGATAAAGTTAAGAGAATTCGTCGTTACGTTGATTGAAGGAGAGATTCAATCAGTTTCGAAAAAAATTAGATTGAAAGAACTCCATTATTTAGAAAGTCTACCACCTACCAAAAAAAAAACAGCGTCTGGCAAAGCCATGTCGTATACGAGATGTACCCAAGAAAAAAATGCCGAGAAACGCGTTATTTCTGTTCAGGCTGTAAAGAGCAGTCTGCTCTTTGTTTAAAAGATGGTTTTAAGAAGTTCCACAAACAATAAAATATTATTTTATTGCTTGAATTTGAATTAATTTTTGATAATTATATTTTTTGTTCGTTTTTGAATAAATTTTCTGTTCATGCAAGTCAGTATTGATTTTTTGTTCTTTTGCCAGAAGCCATTTATCGATATTAGCACTGACATATTATTCCGAGTTTAATCGTAGCTGCATAAAAATGGCAGGACCAGATAACTCGTAGTTGGCGTCTTAGGAAAGAATGCAGTCTACGTAGTTGGCAGTCAACGTGTTAATGTCCTACGATATATCCAGAGTTCAAAGGATGCCATATTCATCATATTGGTCAGTTTAACATTCTTGTTAATGCTCATGTTATGAATTGATTTTGTCAAAACATCTTGTACGCTTATGCTTAAATTCTTATTCTTACTTTTATTACAGAATTAACAAGCTGTTTGAATTATTCTGCTACTATTATTGTATTATCAAGTAATACTGGTCAATATACAAAAAATATTATATAAACAGTGTCTTACCAGGATTTTCATATCTCAACCTTTTTTCTCAGTCGAAAAATAAAATGTTTGAGTTTGTAATGAAAAGCGTATAAATACCTACTTATACTATTAGATAACAATAAATGTTATGACATGTTTATAATATTGTTCTGAAGCTATTTTCTTGTGGCATTTTAAATTAATTACTATTTAACTGGGAATAAGCCACAATTAAAGGTTAAAATACGTTTATTGACGTTTCAATTTCCACTTCGGAAATCGTTCTCAAAATACAAAAAAAAAAAAAAAAAAAAAAAAAAAAAAAAAAAAAAAACTTTTTTTTTTTTTTTTTTTTTTGTATTTTGAGAACGATTTCCGAAGTGGAAATTGAAACGTCAATAAACGTATTTTAACCTTTAATTGTGGCTTATTCCCAGTTAAATAGTAATTATGTTTATAATGAAATATGTAATAAAATTACGAGAAAGAACTAATGAAATTATCTGAAACAAAAGGCAGATGAAGATCAATGTGACAAGGACAAATAAAAAATTCACAAAAGCCTTACACTAAAGGCAGATAGGTACAAACCATTTAGTAAGCAAATACAAAATTAAGCAAATAAATAGATCGATGAACTCCATGAACTCAAATCGAAAATTGATTTGACACCGGTTCTATTCAAAAACAAACTTCTTACTACAAGCTGTAACAAATAAATCATAACGACCCGACCGACCCCAAGAAAGCTGCACAACAATGCTCAAAAAGTCGACAATAGACCTCGAACTACATTGAAAAATAAATTTCAAGAAAGTAACCTTACCTAAAATAAGGACACAGCGGCCCGAGCGGAATCGTCGACGGATCGAGGCCTAAGCACATCAAATTAGCGATTTGGTCTACATTTTTTTGATAAAGCAACAGCTGCGAGTTTCCTTTTGTGTTCTGCCTTAGAACTTTGTTGTGTCTCTGTGGCTTATTTCACGTTTCCTTCAAGATATTGTTAATTTTTACAGTCGCCCGGATTTCTGTAAAAGGTTTATTTGATCATCTTGCGCAAAAATACGGTAGTACAGATAGAAGTATCTCTAGACATAAGAAAAGGGGTAGAGCAATCTAGACACAAATAATTGCAATAAGAAATAAGATTAATTTTAAAATAAATAAGGTTTTCACGTAGAAGATTAAATTACGATAAAAAAATAGTATTTTGTCAAAAATCAATAGTTTTGTAGAATGTATTCATTCAAAATACTGTTTTATGAAATTAAAAATATTATAATTTGTAGTAATAAAAACCATTATAAAAACAATTGTCTACAATTTTCTACAAGACAAAAAATAATACAGAAAATTAACTAGGTATGGTATTACCCGAATGAATTTTTTATTCTAATACTGATACTTTATTACCACATTGACTATTAAGTTCTATTGTGTTATAAATTAGTTGACCTTCTGAAGGGTACCTCAGTCCTCCTTATGCTTTTTGCTTAATTTTTTGTATCATTTTGATATTGTTTTTCTTAATGTGACACTTACTCCATTGGATATCATCAATAGCTTTTCTATTGTCTCAGTACTTTTGCAAACCTATTTTACAATATTTAAACATAAACTTTTTAATAATTTTTTCTCAGTTTTATTTCTTGTATCCCGCATCTCGTTATTATTTTCTTATTTGTTAGTCTGTCTCTCAGTGTTTGGTTTGGTTTTATCATTCGTAGGTTTTTCGTTGCCGCTGTCTCCAATAATATATGCCTTTAGATGGCATTTGCTCGTCTTTCACAGTGTTATCATTGACTTTATTGTAGTTTTGATATCCTAGTTTTGTTTCTCTTGTGATGTTTGTTTCTCCCTAACGTAATTTTTAAGCCACCCGCTGCTCTGTTCGCCTTCTTCGTCTATTTTCGTTACTTCTTCCAACGTGAAGCTGATTCCGAAATATTCAACTTCCATCACATATTCTATTAATATGTTGTTAAAAATCAATTTACGTCTTGGCTTCGACGATATCAATATCGTTTTAGTATAGGAGCTACTTGGAGAATCTTTTGTGAGGAAATCGAGTATTTCCCGCAGGCCTCCAGGCTACAAAAAGCGCTCTCAAAGGACCCACATCCGCATATCGGCATATTAACGAAGGAAGATGGAAACAAAACTTCCAAACCTTTGCGAAAGTGCTGAGATCCTGATGAAAACAAACTTTCCTTCTTCTAGCACCTCAACAGCACCAAACTGGAAGGAAAAAGCAATCATACCATCACTAAACAGCTGGCATCTCGCCAGAACAATGATTAATGAGGAAAAGGTAAATTGTGCTTCACCCCTTTCAAATCACCAGGGCCTGACGGCATATATCTAGCCCCTACTATGGTTGGGACTGGATATCCTTCTGTCGCACCTTCTGGAAATATTCAGAGCCTCTTTGACTCTGAGATATATTCCTAGAAAGTAGAGAGAGGTACGTGTGGTCCAGGTAGGATGGACTACACCCTACCAAAGGCTTTCCGACCAATTAGCCCAACATCCTTTCTCTTGAAAACGATGGAAAGGCTATGCGAGAGGTACATAGGGGATAAAGTTCTGGTCCATAATCCACTTCACCCAAATCATCATGCATATACTTCGGGAAGATCTACCGATTCTGCACTACTACATCATGTAGTGGGAAGAATTGAAAGATCGCTGGACAATAAAGATTCCACCCTGGGTATATTCATAGACATTGAGGGAGCGTTTGATAAAACCACATTCCCAACCATCACCCAACAGCTCAACGTCAGGAATGTTCCTCTGGGCGTTAGCGAATGGATATTCAGTATGCTAAGCATAAATGTAGAAGACGTTTCTGTTCGAGGCATGGTTACTAGGGGAGTCCATAGGGAGGGGTGCTATCACCACTCCTCTGGAACATAGTTCTAGACACCCTAGTTGACCAACTCAGCAGCAACGGGTTGTACACAATAGCCTATGCAGACGATATTGCTATCCTGCAAAGCGGTAAGTTTGAGAGCACACTATGTGAGAGATTACAAGTTGCTCTCCGACTAATAGAAACATGGTGCAAGCAACACTCACTATCTATAAATCTACAGTCTAAACTTTTCTGACAAGGTGAAGTACCTTGGTATTACCCTTGACATGAAGTTAACATGGAACTCACACTTAGGTGGCAGAGCTAAGACTCTTACGGCCTGAGCATATTTTTGGTTGGTCAACTACAACAATCGCGGAAATTGTCAAATGTCACTCCCATATGCAAACCGTAAAAAGATGGGAAGAAGGGCAAGGATGTAGACTTGCCAGGGTAACACTAAGTAACCTTGAAAAGTCAGCATCAAAGAAGTACTTGGGAATGACCAGGAAAAACCTACGCTTGACAGTTGGTTTTTTAATTGGTCATTGTAAACTAAGCTAGTAGACACACCTCTAGGTAGGAAGTGTGAACGAGAAGACGAAACTGTAGAGCATCTCCTATGTTAATGCTCGGAGTTATCGTTAATACGAGAGTACGCGTTCGGCGAGTCCTGGCCCACTTAAATGAGATGTGTCCTGGTGACTTGTCCACCTTCCTAGAAATGGAAGGATGGACAATGAGCTAAGGATGACAGCTCTCTGGGAAGATGCACAATGGGTCAATTATGGCCTAAGTGCTGTGGAACTTAACTCGCCTTCCCTACTCTACAGATACCTACAGATCGTTTTAGTTTAGTTGAAATAACGATGTTATATTAGAGCGACGTTTCTTCTAATTGCATCTGCAAGTCATCTTCATTTTCCGCAATGTTTATGTCGTAATTATTCATTACAATGAACATCTTACATCATATAGAAGAAAAATAATTTTTTTTCTACCTATTTCTGTAAATTTTGTAAATTCTAACGTTTTTTTATTGTTTCAGAGCCTAATTTGATTCAGACTCCACCATCCGTCATCGCAGCATCCTGCATCAGCTCCGCAGTAAGAGGTCTTAAGCTCATGTTTTCAGAAATAGCAATCAGAGACGTGTGCAGCTTGCTTAACGTCAATCCCCAGGCCGTCGAAGTGGTAGTAGCAGTAATTGACAGCGCAGTTGCAAAAGTATTACCTAAATCCACAACACCAGATTCAGAACCAAACACAATCCAGGGATACGAAAGCCCGCAATATGGACAACCGGAAACGCCCACAGAAGTGGAGAACATTGAATTTTAGTTGTTTTTATAGATATATTGTTCATACTTTGCAGACAGAAATGTCGTTTCTGTTATTTAACTGTGTAAAACAGTTTAGTGGAAAATCAAATGATGTACCAAGTTACCGACATGTTTAAACACGTAGAACTGCGTAAATTATTACGCGTGTTCGATAAATTGTAAGGATTTACTTTACTACCAAGAAAAATATTTACTAATATTGACAAATTATGACACTTTTCTTGTAAACATGAAAAATTCGCTTTAAAAGACTGATTTTGTAACCAAATATACTTTATCCAAAGCTTCTTTTATGTCGATAGATTTAAACAATTTATGTTGAGTGAACAAACCGGTACATCGTTTGGTTTATTGTAACTTTTATTACTCGTTGACTGCGGAATGCAAATTTGTTTGTGTTATTTAATGTTTAATTATTTTATTCGTGAAGTTAAGCGTGTATTGAAAAATGTTTGATAACCGAAATAAGCTTTTATATAACCTTTACGACAAAATTGACGAATCAGCAAACTATACGTACTACGTATATCAATAAGTGAATTGAATTTAGTATAAAAATAAAGTTTACAAAAGGATAAAGAGTGCAACAGTACAGTGGCAGAAGAGTAACAAAACGAAACTGACGAGATCCGACTCAATAGAATTAGCCCATTAATAACTAAAGGATCCTCAAAATGTTTTCATCTTATATTACAACATAAGCCAGATTTCTTTCAGTTATTTGTAGTTATGTCCTTTTCCTTTGCCTCTCTGTTTCTTCTACGTCCGTTCTTCCTATTTCTAACAGTTTTTTATGTTTCTAGTGTTTAGATTTCCTAAACTTCTTCAATTGTCAGTTTGTCAAAACCTATTTTAACAGTTTTTCCATTTTGTCTTTCTTCGCAAGCTTTCTCTCTAATACTTTTTTGCATTTTTCTTTCTGCATTACTCAGATGATTGTTTATTATATTTTTTATGTTTTCTATTCCTCAACTTTTTGTTTATTTTTCATTATTTTTTCTTTAGTCTCGTTATCAATTAGTTCAATTATGCAAGGCCTTTCCCCTAGTTTTTCATACTCGTATACATCACTCTCCCATACAGCAGAGTATGGGACACTTGGGCGAGACAGGACGGGACATTTCAACTAACTGTCGGTAAGGGTTGAATCTGCATTACCGGCCGAGCATGAACCTTCGCCAAAACCGGAACCATTTTGTCAATTGTCCGTTATTCTTCGATTCGGTCCGTCAATTCTTCTTCGTCTGTCAACTGTCAATTCTTCTTTTCCGTAGCTAATGTCAGAACGAAACTACACTGACGCGGAGGATAGGACACAAGCATGACAGATATATTTTGATGTTTAACGATTTGAGACTGTCTTACGGGTGGAAACCGTAACGAGTTGCATACTATATTTTATCTACGACGAACAAGTAATTTATTTTTTAAAGTTTTTATTGTACTTCCGGTCTCCGGTAAGAATATATGTTGGTCATAGACGGTTCTTCGATAGCCATCAGGCAACAATTTCCCCCAGGCAAATATTTTAATCCCTAGAAATTGTTCATTGCCTTGTTAAGTTCATTTGTGTCTGGTGTGTCAATTGCTAGGCCTTTCATTACGATATAGTTTTCTCTTTTTTTTGTTTCTCGAGCTCTCCCATGCTATTTTGGATGTCCTTTATTTGTCGTCGAATTTCTTGATTTTCTTTTTCATTCTTTTGTGGTTTTTCTATAGTAAATCTTCTTTAATTCCCTTTTGTACCTTTCCAATTTCTTTAATATCATCGTCTTTTTTGTCTATTTGCGTATTTGTTTCTTTTTATTATTCATTGTTCAGTGTATCACCGCGAAAAAAACGAGTCGTCTCCAAGTTTTTTTAGTGCTGCTTGCAGTCTTCTCTAATTAGTTAATTATATAAGAAATCTGATTTGATTTCTTGATTTTTTAAACTTTTTTGAACAACCGGCAACGCCACATTGAATTTAGTCAAGACTTACAGTGGGTGGCCAAATTATCAGGGACAGTACGATGATTTCTTAATTTTCTAGTTTAACTGAATTTTTTTAGTAAGTTCTTGGCTTTAAGACTTATTTTTTGTATAAACGAGTGTTGTATTAAGGTCACAAAAACAATGAGTTCTGTTAGTAAAACCATTTATTTTTTTCGCAAAAGAAATTGTTACATAAAATCACTAATTTCAATATTTAATGATGCCACCCTTGGCTGCAATTACAGCTTCTACACGTCGGGGCATCCTCTGAATACAAATTTCTGCATTGTGTTTTAATTTTTGGTTATGCCATTCTTTAATAATAGCTTCAACCAACTACCGCTTCGTTGTAATAACATCTTTGGCGATCTCCCGTTTGGTGAACTCCCACATACTCTCTATGGGGTTCATGTCAGGTGAGTTTCCCGGCCAGGGCAGAACTGAAATATTTTCTTTGAACAGAAATGCAGTTACACTTCTAGCTTTGGGACACGGTGCAGAATCGTGCATAAAAGTGTAATTTTTTACACATTCTTTGAGCTGGGGCAGTAGCCGAGTTTCAAGTATTCGCATAAACTGGTCCTCTCATTGTTCCTTCCACGATGTATAAGCGTCCCATACCCTTGGCCGAGATTACAGACCACACCATGACACTAACCGGGTGTTTAACCCTCTCTACAAACTCTGGATGGAACTGCTCCTCAGGATGTCGAAGGACGAACGCCCTTTTGTCCACCAAAATCTGGAATGTTGATTCGTCGGAGAAGCATACGTGAAAAAATGAAAATATTCGTTGTTCACGAACTCCATTCCTTAAAAAAAGTTGTAGCTACTCGACTCCAGTCTTCGAAGGTCATACCAAAAAAATAATTTTGATTTTGAACAATGTTTTCAAATAAAATCGTGTCATTAAGGCAGCAAAAATGACTAAATAACAAATATTACTTACCTGTTAATTATATCTATAATTCTATCTATAGAAAACCTAGCAGAGACACTTTAAAAAAGTTTTAAACAACTTGCAAATATTTTTAAGCTTGACTGCGTTAACATCCGACGACCAACTGAGATGCAACTACTACAGATATTATTATTTCATATATAAGCACTCTAAAATTTTAATAATCATACCAGAAGAACTGTCAAATATAATACAGATATGAACACCAATTTTTTTGGTAAAAAAAAAACCGTTTAAAGTAGAAAATACAAAAATGTATGTAGTGTCCCTAATAATTTGGCCACCCACCGTATTTCCTTATTTGTTGTAAAGAACTGGAATTCTTGATAGTTGTTTGTTTTTAATACAATAAAATGTTTGTAAAACTTACTTATAGCACATTTTGCCACACTGCAGAGAGTTTATGCTCTTATTTTTTTTCTCGTATAGTTTGAAATTTATTTCTCACTACTTCTTCAGAAAACCGGGATAAACACATGTGATACTTCACACAACGCGCTGTTGCCGGTTGATTTAAATGAACCAGTATATCATCTCAATTAATCCAAGACTTCTAAAACAATAATATAAATGTATTGTAGGTTCTTACTACACTATATAAGTAAAGAAATGATTTTAGCACACTGCTTTGGAACACTTGCAAAAATTAGTTGATAATTGTTTGCGAAATTTTTCAATTTACCTTAACGAATTTACTCAAAACTATTAAATTTTCTTAAATACGAAGTTTTAATAACAAAAACAATCGCTGATTCGTTGATTTTGCCGAAAGTATTTACTTTTTGATCTCTTCAATTACCAGTAGTTATTTTTTAACAATTAGCTAGATTATAATGTATGATCTCAAATAAATAAGTGCCTTATGTTAGCGTAACGGCATCACAAAAATATTTTATCATTTGCTAGATGTTTTATTTCTTAAAAGTAAAGAAAGTTAAGAAAAGTGGTTTTCTTATTTACAATGTATATTTCGTCTAGGGATTGACTAACTAACCACTCTAAATTTAGGTATTTTTTATGAAATTGTTTTACTATTTTACCGGTGTCGCCTGGTATGTTTTTCCGTACTTTTAAATAATTATTTTATAAAAACTTTCTTGTTTTTTTAAATAAAAAATATCATTGTAAATGACTTAAAACAAGTGATAAAAGTTGTAGAGTATACAAATTTTTGTGATGTTTACTTTTACAAGGAACGTCAAGGAAACGGTACCATTTACTTATGTGTTTTATATAAATAATGATGTTTGAGTTTACAAACATTTATATCTATACCAAAACTTTCTTCTTTGCTTTATTATAACACTTCATTGATCAATTATTATTCTAGAGTATGAGAAGACTCAAATTTAGTTTTTCCTAATTTATTTCTTCTTCATTTGAGTTATTTATCCTGGTATTTGAGCTGTTTATCCATATATACTATAACTTTGCTTAAGAATGTTTACTAATAAAACAAATTTTAGGCAAAATTCAACTTTATTCATCAACATCGTTCCTTTCTTAGGAATATTTCGTTCCAATATTCTTCTAACAGTTGTATACCTTTCTGTATAACGATTTTTCTTTGGCCTCAAAATACGACTTAATTTCCGCAATTGCTTCCTGATTTAATCCCAATTTATTTTCCGGTGTTATCTTTTTGAGGTCTACTAACGTCAGCAGGAGCAAGATCTGAAGAATATGCTTGATTCGAAGATACAGTGAGTTGTCCTGGTTTCTTCTTCATTGGTATCCGTTTTCTAGCAGTTTCTTTTTCAAAAGCACCATAGCAATATGTAATAATGCTATTGATGTTTCCTCAAACAAGCCAAATTCTTTTCAGCTGATGTTTGGATGACTTTTACCCGCTGCTGTCCACTCAGTTGATTGTAGATTTGACTCACGTTTCATCTATTTTGACCGTTCAACGCAAAAACTCCTGAAACAGTTCTAAACAATGATCTAGATCGTCTATATGTTGATCGACCGTGAACATTTGCTTAACCCACTGTAGACACATCTTTCTCGTTAAAAATACTGAATAGAATCTTTTATAATCCATTCAACTCTTTTGCTTCTCACACAGCTTTTGGGGACTTCCTAACGTGGGACAAGTGTCGAATTTGGGCAATCACAGTGCTCAGCATGATTTCTGTGTGCATTTGAAGTCAACTCACCTCTTCTTAACTGTTGTTTTTGATGACAAGAGTCCGAATAATACTTTCAAGCCATTCGCATGACTGATCTGCGGAAGCAATCTGATTTTCCATTGTTTTGAAAATTCCAAATGCAGTGTCACTTAAACCACTGTAACTTATAAACTACTGCTCCGATTGAACTCAAACTTTGACAGGTGATGTTTGAAGGTTGTGTTTTCTCATATATTTTGATTTATTAGAGTCGCCATCTACAAATTACGACAAGAACTTACTGTGTGATGTGTAAATATGCTCCTAAGATCAAACAGCTGCTTCTCAGTCTCAGTATATAGCTGAACTCCATTTTCTTTTTTAAAGCCTAATGGTCTGATAATAATTCAAAATAATTTTAATGTAATAAATCATAATCATAAAAAGAATTTAGGTATTTTGTCAAATTATTGTAACGCTACTTTACTATACTCAAAAAAATGATTCCAGTTCCTTGGCACTTAGTACATAATAAAATATGATCCTGTGATCTTCAAAACCGACAAAATTTTCAATTTGCCATTAAAATTTTTCAAATACTGTTAGGGACACCTTTTGGTTATATTGGTTTTGTTATCTAGTCTTTAGTTTTGTATTTGTATGATTTAAGTTATTTTAAAAATCCTCGAATAATTTTGTGTAATAAACAAATGGAAACAAAGGTTTTAAAAGAAATCGATTTGTCTTTAATCTTTAAATCTTTGAACGTGTAAATAGTGTTTGTTATAAGAACTCCCTTACGGACCAGAATATTTAAACATATTTAATTTTTTTGTGTTAGTGAACAATTTTCTTAAATCAATTTGGTTTCTTTTATTTTTGGTGTATATTTTCTTAATTGGTATAGTATATAATGAGTAGTTTGTATTTTTTAAATTTATACGACCATTGAATTATAATTTTTATGAATATATTTCATTCACACTAATTTTAAGTTCAGTTTCTGGTTAACTTTTTGGTTATATATTTAGTTCTTAAAACTTTTCGTTTCTAACTTCTTTAGAATCTAAAATTTGTTCAGTTTTTTGTTCTATGAAATCTTCTCGCAGTATCTGCTCTATCACTATTGTTAGTTACAATGCCCATTTAACAGGAGTCCTCTTTTCCATGAACCTTTTATCTCATCTAGATATTTGTCGATTATTCTTTCT
Organism: Diabrotica undecimpunctata; assembly: GCF_040954645.1. Classification (NCBI taxonomy): domain Eukaryota; kingdom Metazoa; phylum Arthropoda; class Insecta; order Coleoptera; family Chrysomelidae; genus Diabrotica; species Diabrotica undecimpunctata. Next base: position 24,190,248 of record NC_092806.1, on the reverse strand, counting down.
TTGGCGACATTACCACTTAGCAGTAACGAATATTTTGCTGATACGCCACTGAATGAATGCTGAGCTTCCGATCGTTTCGTCGGTGGAAGCAGTTCGGTGATTCTAGGCGAAAATACGTCATTCGCATAATTAACAGCAATCTCATCATAATTATTGGCGTTTGTTGTACAGTGTGTTTGTTAACTGTTAATTTTAGCGACACTAATCTTTTACTGGGCAATAATGGTATCTTTGTATTGTAATAGTAATGACAATTTTTGAAACTGTATGTTTCTTTTATCCTCAATTCTATATAGACCCTGATCCTAATCCAATAATTATCACTCTGCTCTTCGAGATGTGGGCATCATCTTCTTTAAATAATATATTTTTAAGTTTTTTAATATATACAATTTCTTTTGAAAAGTTTTTTATGTGTTTTCTGTCCTATGTGTGTATTTTTAACTATACCTGACGTATATTATATTTTGATAGTTTCTAGGGGCAGTGATATTGTCGATCTGGTTTTAAATTTATAATAAACGAATTTTATTTCTAAAGCGGATATTTTAGACCATTTGTACAGAATACAACGTTTAATTATTGGAGGATATATGTAAAAATATGTTTAAACCAAAGTTTTCAGGAATGATTGCGTTTTGACTGTATTTATTTTTTTATGTGTATTGACTTTAATAGATAGTTTTTGTATATAGACATTTTTATATAAATAAAAACATTTATAACCTGTATAAAAGGGATTTTTCATTTAAAATATTCTAATATTTTACCTATCTTCTACACCAGACAGGATCATTTGAAGAAATCATCAGAAATAACAATGGAAGGAAAATGCTACAATTTTCCGCTTTAAACAATATGACAATAATTAATACAATTTTTAAGCATAAAAAATCCACATATATTCTAGAAAAGTCAAAAGTCTAAATGAGAAATCCATAATTGACTATGTACTAGTTGAAAGCAATGATGAAAGAAAAGTAATGGATACAAAAGTATACAGAGGACCTGAAATAGGCAGCGGCCATTACATGGTAGTAACTAAGATACGAGATTGTTTACCTCGATGAGACAGATATCGTCGGCTTATGCCAAAACCAACTAACTCCACTTTTTAAAGTTTTGAGGAATCTACGTTTTAAACTTTAATCTGAAATGAAAAGTCGTCTGAATTTAAAAATGATTTAATGACTGAAAAATATTAAAGTAAATAACATTATAAACGAATCACTTTGTTAAAATATTATTAAAATGAAGTGAAAGTTAACAAAAAGTACAAAAAACATTTTTTGCGCCACTTGTAGGGTTTTGGCTGTACAAAGTTAGTCATCTTCCAGGTCACTTTGAACATGACTCTCCTCAATATGAGGCTCAGGTATACTGTCGTTCGAGGTCGGTAACGACTAATAATATTGATGAAATTCATCTGGAATGACTCCTGATTGGCACAGCTTTAATAGATCCTGTTTTTTTTTTAAACTGATTGAACTGTTTTCTCAGATTAACAGGACCTTTACCCAAAATATTTATTTTTTTGTAGTCAGAACTGTGATCGTACCTGTACAACACAATCCTGGTTTGGATTTTAAATATTTCAGCCAGTTAACTTTTTCTCCATTATTTGTATTCTTTGGCCTATTTTTTATTATTAGTTTTGACAGTGCCTCTTAAGTCAAAAAAGTCCTTATACTTTAATTCTTCTACAATATAAGGCTTCTTACCAGATCTACACGTCCTTGCCATACGGAAAATATTAAGCCAATCATGCATGGTGTAAACTGGAACATACTTTTGCGCCTTTTCAATAGCACTATGCATGCTATCTACCTCCATGTAACTATGTCCACTCTCGAGAAATTTTTGTTCTGTCACAGATAAGTTGGGTTTTGTTTGTACTAAATACATAAGCAAGGCAGTAATATTCTGATTCCGGTTCTGTCCGCTGGAAGTGTCAGAGAAAAGAGAAAGATCAGTAATATCTGTGGAGAGTTTATCGATATACCTTAATAGACATGTGGGAAAAGAACAGTCCAAGATGAATCAGGTCTTGGAATTAGTACTGAAGTTGGTCACAAATCTGCCAAACCACATGAATTTCAAGATTTTTCACGGATAATTGGTTCACATCTTATAATCTACTTATTAGTCTGAAAGAACGGGGCTTCCATGCTTCAGGGACTGTAATAAGTGGGCGGCTGGCAGGTTGTCTTTTTTCAGAAAACAAAGTTCTAATGGCAAAAGGTCGTGGATCCTCTGATGTAAAAATAGACAGCAAAAAAAATATTACTGTTCTCAAATGGTATAACAATAAGTCCGTCATATTAGCATCGAACTATATAGGAAAATATCCTCTTGATAAAGTGAAGAGATGGTGCAACAAGAGCAAAACCTATGTAGAGATCGAACGACCAGCAATTGTCAAAGAATATAATATTTCGATGGGGGCGTGGATTTGCATGACATGCTTATGGAACTATATAGAATCAAAATCAAACCAAAAAGATTCTATTTGAGAATAATATTTAATCTTATTGATACATGTATTGTCAACTCCTGGTTGCTGTACCGAAGACGCTGCAAATAAAAACAAGTGAAACACATCACCCTTCTCCAATTCAAATCTCAAGTTGGAAATGCGTTACTGAAAGCTGGAAAGTCTGACACGAGAAAACGAGGACGTCCTTCTCAAGAGAATACACCAAATAAGAAACAAGTATGCGCCGCGCCACTACATGATCAAAATCGCACAAGGTGCGAATAAGAGCAATAATAAACGTATTTCCTATTGTAGTCAATTTTTTACCAGACCACTATATTAAGTTTTATAAATGGATAATTCAGGTACCACTAACGCCAGATGATTCCAAATTGGATCAATTTTTTTTGAGTTTGAATACTTATAAGTTATCAACAATTATTTTTTCTTGTATCGTTTCCTATAATATACATTTTTTTTCAATAAAATTTATTGAAAAAAAAAATAATAATTTGGGATGACGGGAATTTCGAGTCATCTTTAAGATTCGGGTCACCGGTTCCGGTTCACTTAAGAGAACCGGATCACTCTGTCGGGTCACGGGTCAGTACAGATCATATGCAAACCAAATCTATAATTTTAGCGGTAGGCGGTGGGTGGATAATCGAGTGTAAGAGCATTATGTTATTATGTAGTTGTTATTCAATCTTACAAGTGAATGTTATGGCAACCAAAAATTTACTTTGATCTATTAAATTTTACCTAATTTAACTAAAATTCACATTTATTTTTTTTTAAGCTAATTATATATTATCATCATCAATATTATTATATCATCACCAAAACGTTTTTTTAAGCATGCTAATTTAAGCATACCTATCTAAGGTCTCTTTAATGTATAAAGTACAAAAGATCTCGTAGGTCTTTTACTAAATTATTATTATGCAACCAATAATACGCCATGCCATAAAATATTTCGGAAAATACCATAAATTGTACTTGCTCTGAACAAATACCATTGTGATCAAAAATAGAAAAAAAATATAATAACCAAAATAATCACGTGGATAGCCAACAAATATATACATATTTTTTGCCGATAATTTATATTATAAGTACTTATATTTTTTAATGAATATTTTACACCTTGTAATTATCAGTAAAATAAATAATATTTTGCTCTCCCAATATCCCCGTCCGGACAATCAGTTCACGATTCACGTTCCTTTCAAACGAGCAAGAACGCAAAATATTTGAAAAGATTCAGTTCTGTTTATAAGAACTTGGGATTCAGTGTTCAGCTGACTCCTTCCTTCCGCTTAGAACTACATCATTCCGCGCGTCATATGTGTTTGTTACTGACCCGTGATCCGTTAGGTTTAGTTTTGAGATTCGGGTCAGTTGGATTTTTCTGAAGATTCGGCTCATTGAATCGGGTCAGTTCTGATTTGCACATCACTAGACAGGGTTAAAGACGGTTCTTAAACAATTGCTAGATGCGCCAGAACATTAGGGCCACTCCAGTTGGCGCTGTAGCTGGATATCCATGGGATCATCTTTAGGCTTCTTCGCTTGGTAGTTTTTCTAATGGAGTTTTCTCCCCTTTAACCATTAAAAGATTTCTAAAATTCTTAACATGGCATTTAGTAGCCGTTCCGCTTTCTCAAGAACGTTAATAATCTTTCAGATATGCATCATACAGTAATTATTTGTTTATACATCTAGGATTTGATAAGTCGCTGTCGTTATAATAGTGCTCTACTAGAGGCGCTTAAAATAAAACAATACCTTGCAATGTAGATTTTATTTACTTATAACACAGAAGAACTTAAAAGAGCTGCCATCAGTCAATAATTCAAAAATATCTGTGATAACAAAAGGCATTACTTATTACTAAGTTACAATATGTGAATAGGATATTAGGCTGAAACAAATATTTATGTTTATATCATCAAAAAAGAAACTTTATTAGCACTAGAGTAGATTCTATATACGCCGAACATTTTATGTCGGAAAATAATAATTTTTCATAATGATTTCTAAATTTTAAACAACAAAACCAATTTTTTAAAAATTAACTAGGAAATCTTTTTAACCACCAACAGAAATAAGTCAACCTCGGTCAATATTTTCTCATAAGATACAGTCTGTAGATATGTCAGTACTTTTGATTTATAGGCGCAATAAAAAATTGTAATAGACACTTATTATTAAGATACTTGTTTCTTCTAACGTCAGAATAAGTGACTGTGCGGAGAAACATCAAATACAGGCTCGGAACTGGAAGAACTGATCATATACGATTTAACATTGGTTGTAATGTTATACTTTGAAATGGAATAGACTGGGAATATACATAAATATATTTACTTCCACTTTAGGCAACTGGGTATTCCACAATACGACACTGATATCAGAAGTAAAAAATGTACAATTACACAAGATAGTGATAATCGAAAAGTGCCCACCACAACTTTATGTAATATAATAGTACAGTGATACTTGTATGTTACAAAGAAATATAATAATTTTTATGTATAGGTACATCAATTAACAATAAACAGGCCAAATTATTTACAATGATTCAATCGAAATAAACACCTGGACAAAAATTAAGCAGTCACGTTTCAAATCAGCTGAGTTGAAATGTAGATCAAATGGACCTTAAAAAATATTGTTTTCGAATAGGTAAAGTTATTAATTATTTCGGTATCTACAGTCCCTGTTCAATTTATTAGACTTACCATAAAAATTTCAGTTTTTTTTATTTCAATTGCACTGAAAGTATGTTCACTTAGATACTAAGGTGTTAAATGGGTTGCATAACTATTGGGTACATAGTTACTTAGAAAATGGTATAAATTTTTCTTAGAATTGTTAAAAATTTACAGATGGCAGTAGAATGTGCTCAAAGTGTGAAGCAACTAATTGTTTTAAATTTTGAGTTTTTTACTTAAGAGCGTAGGCGCAAAATTTCGAGCCAGAATGAAAGATTACATTATTACCGAGGGCCGAAAGTCCCTTAGAATAAACAAAAGTTTCTTTTGAATGAGATATTTGAAATTAAAAATCACACTTAATTTTCTCTTCTTTTTCACTCTTGTAACTTACTAAAATAAACATTATAGAAGTTTTCAGGGACTTTCGACACTTGGTAATATTCTAATCTTTCATTCTGCGTTTAAATTTTTCAAAAATACTTATTAGTTTTCTCGGGATTCGAAAAAAATGAATGCATTTAAAAAGCATTGGGTCGAAATTTTGCGCCTACGCTCTAAACACATATATTTATGGTTAGTTTATTTAAAATTTACACTCGTAACATTGACATAATATTGTTACTTTTGATTTTGATTAATTCTTAATCATAAAACAAGATGATTTATTCTTGGATTGGAATTTTTAGATGGATCAATAAAGATCTTTGTGTTGAGAAAATCTCGTCCATTACTGCTCTATTAGAGCATACAGCACTTAGTGAGAGAGATAGCACGAAAATATGGTGTATCCCAGTTGTCAGTGAGGAGATTGAGTCAAAAACTCAAAGAGAAGCGACCTGTGAGGTCAGTTCGGAAGGGCCGGTGTGAAAAAAAACCTTCAGTTGCCAAGAGGGCGCAACGAATTATAAAAAATTTAGCTGTAACACACAGAAGGGCTACCCATAGAGATTAAAGAAATAAGTTGGAAGAAGCAAGATGCTCAGTATCGGTGGCCACCGTACACCGAAATTTATATGACATGGGCTTCAAATGTCGCAGGCCTGTTGAGAAGCCAAAACTAACACCACAAATGCTCAAAAAACGCTTAGCTTGGGCCGAGATCCATAATGAATGGTCTATTAATGATTGGCGTAAGGTAAATTATTACAAATCATTTTATTTTCGCCCTTTATAATTATAATGACATGGTCGGTGATTAATGGCAAAGGTATGAGACGTTTGCATGTCGTAGAAAGAACCATGCGACAAGACCAATATAAAAGGGTTTTGCAGACAAGATTGGTTCCATTAATGAACGAATGGTTTGGTAACAGCCATAAGATGTTTATGCAGGATGGAGCACATTGCCATAAGGCTAAAAGTATTAAACATTTTTTGTTAGAACAAGAAATGCCGCTCTTACCATGGCCCGGCAACTCACCAGACAGAAACCCCATTGAAAATATCTGGGAGTGCCTAAAAAGAGAGTTAGCCAAGGAAATAATTATCAATAAGGTTCAGTTGATAGAAGGAATCATTTTCCCTTGGAATTACATCGAAAATTTAAAAGAAATCTCAGGAAAATACATAAACAGCTTGCCTAGGAGAGTGGCTGCACTGCTTAAAGCCAAAGCTGGCTTAAAAAAATATTAATGTTGTAATAATTCACGTTGTTTTTGTTCAACAAAGAAAAAACTTCGTCATAGCGGTTTTGCTTAAAATTATCTACCACGGATTTTCTGAAAAGTGTGTACTCGTTTTTGGACGTTATGAGTCAACGGAAAAATTAATTTTTAGGTACATACAACATAATCTCATCTCTTGTTGCATATTATAAAAAATTTAAATATTTTAGAATAGGACTAGAAAAATGAGTTCAAGGAAGCCCTTAACCGACGAGGAGCAGTTGCAGTTGATCGAAGAAGGGTTATCTGATATCGAATATATGAGCAATGAAGCCGAAGATGGTGGTTGGAAGAATAAGCAAATGCTTATTCTTATAATTCAGCTTACAGAACTGAAATTGCAAGATTATGTTGAAGATCAGGAAGCTGAAGCATCTGAAGCAATAGAGCTTGTTCACGACGAAGAAGTTGAAGAAGAACCGCAGCCTAGAGTTTCAAAACAAAGTAAAATGAAGAGAATAAATGACTTTATGGAAAATAACGATCTAACAAAAAAAGGAGATATCAAGTGGAGAAAGATCATTACATACTTAACCCCAGATATACATTGGCACGAGGAAGCCATTTATAAACTTTTTAAACAAAACAAACCTTTCCAACGTCTTTGAACTTTAAAGTCCTTATCATTTTTTTCATCAATATTTTACTGATGAGCTTTATGAAGAAATGGCGACATATACTAATTAGTATGCTGTCACAAGAGCCAATAGTTTTTCTTCCACTTCAGCCGAGGAAATGGAAACATTTCTAGGCATGCATATTTTTATGGGGAACTTGCATTAACCTAGAATTAGATGTTACTGGGAACCTAAACTACAAATTCAACAGGTCTGTCAACAGATTCTGTGAACTTCGCCAAAATTTAAATTTTGTGACAACTGTGAAACAGACTGTGGAAAGTGAGGCCACTATATAATTGTATAAGAACAAAGTGCCTTTTCTTGCCTCTAGAAATGCAGCTATGCATATAGATGAACAGATGGTGCCATTCAAGCGACAAATAAATATAAAACAATATGTTAAAAATAAACTGAAACCTTTAGGTATTAAAATCGTTGCGTTAAAGATTTTAACCAGGAGCACTGGGCTGTTCATAGCATATCAAAGAGCAACTACTAAATTGGATGAAACAGAATCGCTTATATTCGGGTTGGGCGGGTCTGTGGTTACGGCTCTATCAAAAAGAAGAACCACACTTAGTTTTCAGCTATACTATGACAACTACTTCAGTAATTATAATGTATTGCAATATTTGAGAGCACCAAACGCATGATAGGTTCCAGAAGCCCCCATTTTTGTCAGATAGCGAAATGAAGAAGATGGGTAGAGATGATAGATCAGAGCATGCCAGGAATTAATTAGTGGTGATGGAGAGTTCACTATGACAAAATGGTTTGTTTGGCATTGGCAAAAATATGAATGCACACGGTGGGACAAAATCCACAAAGAATATGTTCAAGTACAACGACCTGAGGTTATCAAAAACTACAATACATACATGGGAGGCGTAGATAAATTAGATTACCTTAAAACGCTGTACAGAATTTCTATTTCAAAAATGTTTGACCATGCAATTGATTTATTATGTCCCAACGCTTGGCTACTGTATTTAAAAAAGGCTGCTGCTTTAGGGATTAAGAAGAAAAGGATTCTAGATTTTATAAATTTCAGAATGTCTCAGAAACTCTGTTGAAAAACATGAAAACGCATACAAGAAAAAGAGGCCGTTCGTAACATTTTTACCGTAATATTTTTACTCCATTGGCTCACGATATCCTCAAATAAGGACATCTTGTAGTTCCCAAACTGTGCATTTTGAAAATGTAAAACTAATTAGCTTATTTTAGCTTAAAGAAATTTAATTCGTGAACGAGAGTTTAAGAAAAATTTTATATTTTTCCACCAATGGGACCCCTCTTTAGTAGTGGTACTTTATAAACTTGACCATAGCTCTAAGCATGACTTTGTAAGCCGAAAGCGCTCAGCTAGGAATTAAATTTTTTATACACTTCAAAAATACGTTTTTTTTTCCATTCTTTAATTTATATTTTTGCTTCTAGATGTCACTCTTAATTAACAAAATGATTGTTAAATAGTTTAAAATAAGCTTGATTTCTTTCTCCGATAATTATATCAACCTAATTTTGAATATTTTACTATAATTTGTTTCACTTTAATTTCAAATAAATTTTCGTACACATATTATATGAGTGATACTTATATTTTATCCAGGAATTTATAACGAAACTACTGTATAGGTGAGTTAAAAAGATAATAATTTGAAAATAATTTAAGTAGATGTCCAATAATATTATGGTATAAATTGAAAAAAATCCGCAAACGTAAAATTTTTGGTCCTAAAATGTTATACCTCGACTTACTTCCATATTCTACCTGTAATATTTTTAGTCCACAGAGAAATGATAGATTTCACACACAGTCTCAGCACATCTTTTATGATTGTTACAGTAAAAATATTCAGAGCAACAAATCATGCAGCTTTCAGAAAGTATGAGATGTGAAAAAAAGAATGCCTTCTGGCCCCAAAGTATATTCCTTGGAACACACATAAAATAAAAAATTACATATTTAGATGTATTTTACATGTAGATGGTGAATCTGTTATGAAAATTGATCGGGCTAAATCGGGAAGTTAGATTTTAAGTAAACACAAATTCATTTTATATAAAAATAAAAACACACAAGATGACGCCCTGTGGAGAGTTCAGACATTAGACATCAGAAATAGGTTTAGAGAATAATCTCAAAAAAAACAAATATATATGGCGATTTGAAATCAGAACACACGTTTTAATGATCTCTTAGATCTCAAGAATAGTTGATTTTGTTTTTTTGACTAATAGTTGTGTTATAATATACATGAAAATGTTGCTTTTATGAGTAGAGATCTTGGAATGTATAATATATTACATATAGGTATTTGTTTCGTGACTGATTTTTTTCGAATATTTACCAATTATATTTTGGGCGACCTACTACCATGTCTAGGATTACACAGCTAAATTATGCAAATTAGAAGTAGACAATGGCGCAACTACTTCAGTTCCATCGGTATCTAATACACCGATCGGCTGTATGGCCTTACGCTTTTCCCTTAATTTACCTAGTTCTATATTTAGTTTTGACAAAATGGCATAGTTTGGTTGATTTACAGCCGCTTTACTTTGCAGAGAAGTAATCTCTTGCTCCTCTAATTTCTTCTCCTTGAAGCTCTTGATCGAATGGTTTCCGTAGAGCCGCAAAAGGGAGCCCCATGAAGTAATGCTAGGATGTAGGGCTTGAAGTATTGCTTGAGATGCCCTCTGTTTTCCGTCCCTTTTATTTTTACAAGATACAGTCGCAGTGTGCTTACCTGTAAATATAAAAACTATTATATTATCTAAAACTATAGGATACCAAAATGTCCTTCAAACATAACTAGCTTCCTATATATTTGAGTACATTTTGAGATGAAACTTTATATTAGCATCGGTTATTACTTCATAATTTTCAAATCAAAATATTCCGAAAACGGTACACAGTATGGAGTTTTACCAAGAGTACCTTTTTGTGTAAGTCACTTGGAATTCATTCACTTGGAATTTTGATTAATAATCCCGGTATCCTTTCGCCTTGCTCCTGGCGTTTTATCCGCCTTCTTCATGCTCCTACTTTCGCCTCCTTTACCATCCATATGTCGCCAATAGCTCAATTCCGACTTTACGATTGGTCAAATTGCAACCATAATTTCGGGCAATACCATTAGCTGTAGTGCAAGCTCCAATGACAGAGCGCCATGGAGCACTTGACCTACTTAATTTCATATAAGTATAGGTGTACGACGGCCAAAAATTCGTTCTGGTCTGGACAGGGCTCCGCAGAACCAGCCTTCTTGGCATTAGAGACCTTCTGGTTGATTTAGTTCCCAGAAACTCTGCTTTTTATTGCACCTAACCGCTATCCTTTTATTACAGGATTTTCTAAGTTCTCTAGCGAGACTTAGTCTAATTTATATTTAAATTGTATTTATTTCAGCTTTTTCGACTTAGATATTTCTCGTGAAATATTTTATTTCGAATTAAATCGTATTTTCGACTTAGTCCGATTTTATATTTTTCTTCTATTTTCAGGGTATTTTCGACTTAGAAGAAATTTTGGTAAGATATTTATTTTCGGATGTAAAATAACTTTATTATTATTTTTTTAATATATTTTTTATATATATTTTTCTAATATTTATTCTCTTTCAGGGACTTTGAAATATCTCTAATATTTTATTTCTCTTTATGGATTTTGAAATATTTTGGTATAAAAATAACTTAAAATATTTTTCTACATTTTAGGTCTCATCGACTTCGAATAACTTGCTTTGTGTTGATATTTCGTTAGAAAAATTTTCTTTTTTTTTTCTTTTTTTTCATTTTTTTACTTTTTTGTATTAATTAGTCTTAGGTGTGATAACTAATAACTTTCTCTTACAGATTCTTAGTTCTAAGTCTAATTAACACTTTAGTTGCAGATTCTTAGTGTTAGTAAACATTTATTTCCATTTATTTAAAAAAGTATTTTCCCTCTAGCTTGTGGGCTTATAAGACCTATATGTCCACGGACCGTGACCCTTACCTGCTCCGGTCCATTTCAGCTATGGATAGTGCGACTGGACCACCTTCCCTCATTCCCGAGGGTTCAGGCCAGCGACACATATATGTAATCGAGGGCAGTCAAGTATAATCTCTATAGAGGCTTTTGGTATATATCGTTTATGTATAAACGAGTGTCGTTTTAATATGACCACGGACTTGGGGCCAGAAAAATAATTTATCGATTCCAAAAAACTGGAGAATCACCGCTAAGAACCGTCTACCCAAAATTATATCAGCGGCGAAGATCAATATATGCAAAATCATTTTTTGAGGACATAAGGGCAAATAGTTTAGTTAATAACCGTAAGAAGATTACATTCCTCAAATCTAACGATAAGTGTTAGGACTTTTACTTCGAGAAAATTACACACATGTAATGACCTTTAAAGTATGAGAAATGAACTTTGCTGTAAACAAAGAATGTCCTCTTTACAGAGTCGTTCGAGTTTGGTCTTCAGAATGATTGATTAGTTGACAGAAATCTGTAGAGGTCCGGACAAGAACGACTCGCTTTTACCAGAGAAGTTGCATTAATTTAATCCAGTATTTATGTACATTTTTTCCTTTATCCAACTTGCAGTACCATATGAATGTCACACGTAATCTTGATTTCTACTGACTATATGTTCGTATTTCAGTCAAAATTATTTTAAATATCGTTTTCTAACGCCTTACGCCTGTATGAATCAAGGATTGAGTCATGAGACTCATATCTTTTACAGATGAATTCGAATTCTCTCACGAATTTCAAGCCACATTCTAAAAATGTCTGTTTAGAACGTGGTTTAAAAAAAGTACCTACTATACCACTCATAACGAAGTGATTCCGCCAGTAGGTAGCCTTCAAATGATTTAAACAAAACCTTACGGTTTGAAAATGTGGCTGAAATTATTAAGATTAATACTTAATTATCTAGTTACATATATGTAGTAGTAATATACAGTTTCCTTACCTACAGTCATGGTGAATTCATGGGACTTGGTAGTATTTCCTTGATAACTAATTTGAAGATCGTCTAAGCCAAAATTTCTCTGAAGACAAGTCAAAAGTATGTCGTAAGGAGCTGGCTCGGTAGTTTTGGCACAAAATTCAAAAACTCTGGGATCTTCTACTCGTATTTCGTCAAAGAAAGACAGATCTTGATCTTTATCTTTTTTCGTAGAGTCCCCTTAAAAACAACAAATTAAAATACACTGTTTTACGAAATAACAATACTATTAGAGAAAAGAAATTTCCAAGTTTATTATACGTAATACCATCGCTATGTATACTTACATATCTGTACCCTCTTTTTTTAATAAATACTATTACTATCAATTGTTTTCGTTTTGCTCTATGGCTCACTGCAGGTTTTGGAAGCATAGCTTTCTTATTGCGGGCTACGGACGGAGCGGTGGATGACGAATTGTTATGAAAAAAATAAAACCGACTGAAACGATAGCGCGATCATATATTAGATCGAGTAGTAAACGCAGTCCCATGCGTGTTTCTTAACAAAATAAAATAAATTAAAATACATCGAATTTAATTAAATTAAAAGCAATAGCTCCGTGCGTAGACGATATGCTTCCCCTACTCGGTAACTCCCTCTAATCTATATACTACAGTAGTTCGACCCAGAGTCAGCTATGTTTCAAGAGCATGATGGACTAAACGAGAAAAAAGAAGACCAACAACTTGTAAACTAGATATAATTAATGAAATGTGCATTATCGGTTCCTATCGTATCACTGTGGACGTAAATATGGAATTATTATATGGATTCCACCCCTTAACTTGGTAATCAATATTAGTGCGAGGGATATTACGGATCCACAGAAGTGAGAAAAAGCTCTTTTGAATACGTAAACATAAGACGATCGATCTTCTTATGCTTATCCCCTTTAGACGTTTGTGTTCTTCCATTGGCACATTTCTGGCTCCAGCTGCTCACCCGACAATTATGACGTTCATAAACTTTTACGCGTCCGCTTCCACGTCACTCTCCCATCTTTTCCGTGGCGTTCGTTTTGGTGTTCTGCCTGCATCTTATTGTCTAGGGTTCCTCTTGTCAACCTGTCGTCATCCATCCTCACTACATGACCAGCCCATCGAAATCATCTTAATTTACAGTAAACTACCACAATTGTAGCGAGTGACTAATGTTTTAATGGTTTTTTATCTTCTTCTTCATGTGCCGAGCTCGATTATCGAGCATTGGCTATCAAATTGGCTATAGTAATTTTGTTGACGGCAGCTCGGAAAAGAGATGCAGAGGATCTGTTAAACCAATCTCTCAGGTTTCTAAGCCATGACGTTCTTCTTCGACCTGGCCCTCTTCTTCCGTCTACCTTGCCTTGAATTATTAAATGGTTTTTTTAGAGGCCAGTAAAATTAGACGTTTGCTCTTTAGAAAAAAATATTTTTGTTCCGACAAAAGGAGAAAATTTAATTATTATTTAATAAACAAGTTAATGGATTATTTCAGAATCAGTTTAATCTCTTAAAAATTTACAAAAACCTTATTCTTCTGTTTGTTCAAATATACGCTCAGAAAGAGATCATATATTTTTTTTAAATACCTTTCAATAATTTGAGTGGTCTATTTTCAAACTGTTCAAATGTTTTGGCAAAGATTTGGGTTCTAGGGAAAATTTAACGTTGTCAGCATGTATGATTCAACTGGAAGTTATCTGTAATGTTCAACAATATCGTTCCAGATTAAGGCGATGTAACTGGCAACAACGCCATTGTTCGTGTAGTTGTTTTATTATAAGCTATGTGTAAGCCAGTTTCATAAGCGGATTGGCAGGGCTTCCATAGAACAGAGAACAAAATTATTGTTTGTAGTGTTTTTAGTGAAAGGGGCTTTTACGTTTAATTTTTGTGAATTGTGAGAAATTTAGTTTAATAGACAGTAGTAATAGTGAACCGTGTATCAAAAAGTAACATCACAATTTAACACGCGAAGAAAAAACTATGATAGGAAATGTGTTCGAAGGACTTCGACACAGAGAACAAAATATGAATGTAAGCGACGTAGTTACATTATGTAGTATTTTGACAAAAGTTTCAGAAGCTAGTGTGTACAGAGAAATTAAAATAGAAGATGAAACAAACGATAATAATACTTTGAAGATTGAGGCATGAGGACGGAAACAAATAAAATTGGATGATACAACCAAACAGGATATTCATCGTGCAGTACATGAATTTTATTTCAAAAAGAAATAACCAACTTAAAAAAATTGCTACTTCTCTTTAGTCTAATGAAAATATTCCAAAAATATCAAGACGTGTTTTGTTATTTATTTTACGTGAAATAAACTTTAGGTTTATTGGTGCTATGTTGGGCGTTTCACTACGAGACAAGATCCCAAATCGCCAGCTACGACAAAGAACAGGAGTGGCTGATGCAGTAGAGAGAGTAGCAATACTGAAATGGAACTGGGCAGGTCACGTGGCTCGAATGACAGATAATAGATGGACAAAGCGGATACTGGAATGGAGACCAAGAGATGATGCCTACCGAAACAGAGGTCGTCCACCAACACGTTGGACTGACGATCTAAAACGTTGCCATAGGAATTGGATGCAAGAGGCACAAGATCGAAATAGATGGAAAATTATGAGGGAGATCTATGTCCAGCAGTGGAAAAGCGAAGATTGAATGATGATGAAACTTTGGGTACTTAAAGAGAAAGAGGAATAGTACCCTTATTCAAAAAGAAAAAAATCATTTTATGGCGCAGAATTTCGAAGAGATAGAAAAATATATATTATACAGATGAAACATGGTTAAATGAAGGTCATGCTGTGACAAAAATTTGGCAGGATTTAAATGTGAGAAAGAAACAACAAGCTTTTCTAGATGATTTGTAGACAGGTTTAAAAGCCCCACCTGGAAAGGGAAGACGCCTTATTATTAGCCATATTGGTAGCAACTCAGGATTTGATGAAAAAGACTGGAGATTACCATGAGGAAATGGATGCAGGTCATTATGAAAGTTTTCAGATATTCTGTTAAAAATCGAACCAGTATCTGTTATTGTTATGGATAACAATAATGCTGCAATAAAATATTACTACTGACGTGTAGAAGAGTTAACAACCACTAAATGGAGAAAAACGGAGATTGCGGATTGGCTTGCTAAAAAAATATGAAATTGACTGAACCAATTTTTTAAACTCGAATTACTAAACTTAGCACGGTGTCGTAATTGTAGTTCGATTGCCGCCATACCACTGTGAGTTAAATCCGATAGAATTTATATAGGCTCAAATAAAAAATGAAGCAGCAACGAACAGTGTTACTTTCAAATTAAATGATGTAAACAATCTGCTTAATAATGCCTTCAGCAATGTGATCTTACGGTCGTGAATAAAATGTATCGAGCACCTAGTGAAATAAGAGCAAAATATGTGAAACCTTGATAACTTCATTGAAATTACCATGGAACCAGTTGTTGCGGATCTAGGCGAAGATACTACTGATAAATCGGAAGATGACAGATGACTCAGATTAGATTAAATATCATTTAAATTTTTATTTGAACAGATTTTTTATATTTTAATGGAAATGAATATTCGGTTAAGGTAAACCATTTATTACTAGTACTGTTTCGTACCAAGAATTGTTTAAGTAATTTAGTTTTACCTGTGTTAAAGGTTACTAGACGACCCTTTTTTAAGCCCATGTCATTAAATCTCATTTGACAACAGGAATTAAATTTAATCCTTGAATCAGTCATAAGTTTGTTAGTTTAAACGGATAAAGGGGTTTTTCCAAAAAAAATATACTTAACAAGGATTAGTTTTCTTCATCTAGGGCCGTGGTCGCCAACCTGTCGATCGCGAGCTACCGGTAGCTCGCGGAGGCAATTCTGGTAGCTCTCACAACGATTTTAATTTAAAAAATACAAACTGCAAAAATCAGAGAAGCTTCCGAAAATTCCACAAAAAAATCTAATTGTCATAATATTACACATAAACAGCGGCAACGTTGCGGTGAGCGATCTGCCCCTGACGCCGTCAAGCTGTGTGGCCAGATTGGGCGATTTATCGCCAATTGGGCTACTTTTAACAAATTTTTGCGACAAAAAATTTAAGAAAATCGCAAGTCGCAAATTGGGCGATTTTATACTTTTTAGGACAAGTCATTTTTTCATACATAGTTATAGATTTCACATTTTCATCTAATTACATTTGTTGCAATTTCTGACGTCAACAACATGACTACACAATTAATCGGATTTAACTGGCCGCCAACCGAAAACGTGTTGTAAAGAAAGTCATCTATTTATGCACCTGTAAAGACGGCAACCTTCGTTGCTACATAACCTAAAAAACTGTTTTGGTTTATTGAAAGAAAACGCACATATATGTAGATACGTAATATAGTATAAACGCATAGCTATATCGGAATTCTATATATCGATTAGTAATATAAATAACAATAAAGTGAATGTTAACATATAATTAGGATAAAAAAATAAAGATTTGTTATTAAATAAAAAATATTTATTTAAACACAAGTGACGTATCACGTCATTGATGAAAACAGTACGAAAACATGGCGACCGATGAAAAGTCCTATTAAAAAATTTTCCTATAAATCATACCTAAAGGTACCTACTAGTGGCGACATCTGTCTAAAATTGGCGACATTTTGAGATTGGATTGGCGACACGAGGAAAATAAATCTGGCCACACTGCCGTCAAGCTACAATCGGCTATTTATAGAACCGACCAGCCGGACCAACGCGTTGGTGTTCGAGAACGATCTGGATTGCTTTGAACGGGATAAATACGCACGGCGCGGCGACATTGCGCTTAGTTTAAAACTGAACGCGTAACCAACGTCCAGCGGTTGGGTTAGTAGAGAACAACAAAAATAATATTATGGCAAGCAGTTGTAAAAAGGTAAAGACATACCACTTTCATTCAGAATGGGAAGAACAATACTTTTTTACAGAAGTTAAAGATAAAAATGTGTGTTTGTTATGTAATACTTCGGTCTCCGTTGCTAAAAAAGGAAATATTGAGAGACATCATCAAACTGTACATTCTAATCCACTACATTCTGCCGCCAGAAAGGAGAAACTGAAACAGTTAAAAAAACAGTTAATTGGACAACAATCAATTTTTTTAAGAACAGTCGACAAAAATAAGGCTGCAACTGAAGCATCGTACCGTGTGTCCCAGATAATTGCACAAAAAAAGAAACCTTATGAAGACGGGGAACTGATAAAACAGGCGTTTTTAGAAGCTGCTGATTCGTTATTTTCCAACTTTAGAAATAAAGACGAGATAGTTTCAGCTATAAAATCTATGCAACTTTCTGCTAATACAGTGATGAGATGTGTAGAAGTAATGAGCAATGATATTTTTTTACAGTTAAGAACTGACTTAGATAACTGTGTTTATTTTTCACTTCAACTGGATGAATCAACAGATGTCGTTGACACTGCCCAGATGGCCGTGTTCGTCAGGATGGTTTTTAGTGATTTTACGATTAAAGAAGATCTTTTGAAGTTCATTCCACTGAAAGGGCACACTACTGGACAGGAGTTGTTTTCTCATTTAAAAAATATTATTTCTTCCGAGAAAATTCCAATATCGAAAATGGTAGGCTTGACAACCGATGGTGCTCCAGCTATGGTGGGTTGTGATAAGGGTCTGGTGGTGTTATGTCGTAAAGATGAAACTTTTCCGCAATTTCTCTGTTACCACTGCATTATCCATCAGCAAGCATTATGTGGAAATTTCCTGAAACTAAACAACGTTATGAAACTGGTGGTAAAAATTGTGAACAAGATTAGAGCTCAAGCGTTACAAAGAAGATTATTCAGAACCTTGGCCGATGAAGTTGACTGTCAATACGGGGACCTACTCCTTCACTCTGAAGTCCGATGGTTAAGTAGAGTACGGGTGCTGAAACGTTTTAATGATGTCCTATCTGGCATAGTTCAATTTTTCAAACAACGCGATGAACCGACTCCGGAACTAGAAAATTCAATCTAGCTTAGAGATTTTGGTTTTCTCGTGGACATTACAGAGAAATTAAACGCGAACTTAATTTGCAGCTTCAGGGGAGAGACAAAGAACTAGCGGAAATGATTTCTGATATAAAAGCATTTATCAAAAAGCTGGAGTTTTGGGAACAAAACCTAATTAACAGCGATTCCAAGCATTTTCCTATTCTTTCAGAAAAAATATCTCAAAATCCATTAGAACCCTATGACAACAAATATCATGTAGAAATAATTTCTACCCTGAAGAGTAACTTCAAAAATCGTTTTAAGGATTTCAATGAAATGGCTTTAGTAGCGCAGTTTGTTGTTTCATCCTTTATGGAAATTGATATCCAGCAGTTTGCAGCTTGTGTTATGCAGAACTTAGGCGAAGACATCGCTGCAACAGAAATGGAAGTCATTGAGTTTCAAAATGATTTAGCCTTAAAATCGTTAGTCTCAAGTACTGAATGTATCTGGCCTCCTATTGTAAGTAAAGACAAATATTCAGTTCTATGCCGTGTTGCCTTGAAAGTGAAAGCATTATTCAGTTCAACCTATTTGTGTGAATCTTCTTTTTCCAATATGAAGTTTATTAAGAACAAATATCGCAATCGACTTACAGATGAACATTTGGATAATTGTATTCGAATGGCTGCATCAAATTATACTGCAAACATTAAAAAAATTATCGATGAGTCTGAGTGTCAGCCTTCTCATTGAACGTGCTTTTTTATTTTTCAATGTTTATGTTTATGATAGAGCGTTACTTTTTTGTTGTTATTAACTATTTTTAAATCATACGTGACATGCCGTTGTGGCTGGATAAAAGTTTGTGTTTATTTTTCAAATACCTTCGTTTGATAGGTAGGAATGTAGCTATGAACAAGTACGTACTAGTAATATTAGTTATTTTGTTATTAGTTTATTATTAGTACCTATGTATTATGTATTACCAGTTAAACAGTAAAATAAATACATATAATGATAGATTAACTGTGGATTATTTCATTTACGTTGCGTTACGTGGCTTCCGTGTGGGTAGCTCGCTGTTTAGTTAGCGACTGATCTAGGGCATCTATAAAATAAGAAAATGATTTTTATGACAATCAATTTGTTCTAAAAGATTGATTATTTTTTTAATAATAATCGCACGCCTATGACTCTTTTTCTTTCCTCTCAGTCCCGCAAAGGTCTACATTGAAAATATGACTCACTCGCTCCATTTGTGGTACTATAGTATAAGGCGCGGATATACTCTACACTCTGTTGCAGAACACTACATTTATTTACTGTCAGAAATTATATCTATTGAAACTTGCAGTTTACAATAGAATATAATTTAATCGATTTTATCTTTATATTGACAATAGCTCACGAACAGAGAGTTAAAACTTTTAATTTTCATATTTTTGTGATGCTGTTTTTATAAAACATTTACAAGTGCTTTGTAGGATTTACATGGATCTTTTCTCCACCACTGATCCACTTAAAATAAAAAATTGGTAAGTCACTTTTATTTTTCAACATAATCTCTATTAAGATTAACACATTTTTACGTTTTACGTCAGCACGTTTGCCATTTATGTTCTGGGAAGGTTAACGCTTTCCGAAAGAAAGATCGTTCGGCTTCTACAAGCGACTGATTTACCGTACATATGACATAATATTTCTAATGGCGGTTTTCCATTAAACAGATAAAACAAAAACAAAATACAAACTCTTGTCGAATAAAACAAAACTGCAACTTTTTGCAAAATTTTTGAAGATTAGCGTGATTTGCGATAGTTGAAGTTTTGTTTTTTGGCTCTCGCTCGGAAGCGGTAACATCAAAGAATTTTGACGTGTTTTGAAACTAGAGTATGTTTAGTGGAAACAGTCATGTTGTGTTTTCTATTGTCGTCTTTTTGTAGTTTTGGCTCGGAGAATTTCTCCACACCACCCACACGTTTTAATGAAACTTCACGGATCATGTCTGAATACAGTAAAGCTTCCAAAAATCAATGGACTACTGAAGAAATCTGCACCGTAATAGAAACCTTCCGGGAATATGGAAATTTGTGATACCCAGAGGATGGCAGTTATAAAAATAGAATTAAAAAAAGGGATTTGTACAAAGAAACTGCCCAATTGTTTGACACCAACTGGATAGAAATTGACAAAAAAAAACATAATTTCACAATATCAACGTGAAAGAAGGAATTATACAAAAAGAAAATATCTGGCGCAGGACAGATGCATGGCAGAAATAAAACCTTCTTTACAAGGTCCTCAGTATCAACCAGCCACAACTAAGAATAAAAAATCTTCTTCTCTAAACATGATGCTTGGCTATTGAAGAAAAACTGTACTTTGACTTCCTCGTGTCAATCAATGGAATGCTTGATGAAATCACGAGTTTTGAATTTGTCCCAGTTTTGGTTTTCAGGTACTAGAAAACACAAACAAAACTGTCCGTTTAGTGGAAAACTGCCTTAAAGAAAATCGTTTACCAAGCAAGTGTTCTTCAAGTTTTGGAAACAGTCAGTAATCGCTGGGGGAAAACTCTGGAGAGTAAGGCGGATACTCAACTAATTCGAACTCTGCTTTAGCGATGACAGCTGTAATGACAGACTGTGACTGGGTGCATTATCCTGATATAAGGGAACACATTTAAACAACTTTTCTCTACCTTTTTTTTATGAAGTTATGTAATTTTGGAATTAATTTGGCATAAACACCATTAGCATTGTCTACCACATTTAAACTCACGACATCTCATTTTAAATATGACATATGATACTGCTATTATACCCAAATGTTTCCACCAAATATTGGAATGCTTACACAAAAAAGGAGATATCTTTGAATGCTCTAAAAAATCTTTATTAATTTGCGTTGGAGTCATCTCTTTTAAACGCAAATGTTTAATATTTGATGCTCTATAAGATCCATTTTCATAATGAGATGTGATTCTCTAGAGTTCGGGCATATACTATAAGCCCATAAATATATGTGATATGGATATATTATCATAGTAGCCCTTAAAGTTAATAACTCATTAGTTAACTGTTGAAATAAAGTAGTAAATTTAGAAAAATTGCCGTATACTATTTACCTGTTTGATTATCAGGAACAATTTTTGATTTCATTTCCGGAATAAGGATTTCTAAGGTAGCCTTGGCTGCGTCAGATTTGGCTTGCTTTTTACTGGTCCCGTATCCAACTCCGTATCGCATATCTTTAATAATAACTGTAGCAGCATAAGGAGTTGCGGCATTTTCTAGTTCGGTAAACTGATATGTGGGTTGTTTCTTCAAAACATGTTGAACATATTCATGCAGAATGCACACATATGATTTTCCATTGGGATTCATGACCCATTCTTTTTTAGAACTTGTGTTATTTTCCGAACTATCTGATTTTCTGATTGGAAAAGTAATTAATTTGGTACCATCTGGAAGTGTAAGTCGTTGCAACTGCTTTTTTTGTTTTAATCGTTTTGTAAATTTTCTCCTTTCGGACCAAGATTTAAATCTCAATACTTTCATGGTTTGGAATTTAAATAGTTTCTCACAATACTCCCTAACCTGTTCAGGAGGGAGGTTCTGCATTTGAAGATTCTCCTGAACAGTTTCGATCTTAGCATTTGGAAAGCTCTGATCGCAATGATTATTGGTTTCTGGTTCTTTGGACTCTGATTCTTCCTTTTCTATAGCTTTTCTGTAGTTTAAACATGGTATGGCATTAACTGGTATATGGTGTTTTCTTGCTGAACCTGGACCTAGAAAATAAGGCCTAGATAATGAACAAACCCTATCAACTTTTTGCAAATAAATAGGCATTCCGCTATTGTGAGTTACTTGAATCCACCCTTCTGGAAGAACATCGAAGTGGTTTTGTCCTTTTTCAATTAAGAGGATCTTGTTTTTTTCTTCAAATGGAATTTCTTCTTCATCTAAACTAGAAATATATAAAAACAGTTTGTTAATATTATTTGACATATTAAAAAGTATTAATAAGATTAACAATATTTTTCCCTACACTAAATTATTTTTAGTTACATTTTTTTACATTACATTTTTATAGCGACAAATGCCAAACATGATACAAAAAGTTTCGGTTTAACAGTGTTGGCATGTTTTTATAATGTATATGCTGTATGCTTCAAATATAAAGAGATAAATCATTAGAAAAGTACATTTTGATTATACACACATCAAAATAATCTAAACAAAATGCGAGATTACAGAAGGATTTCAAATAATTTATTTCACATATTTTTAATAAAAAGTTATAAACAAGTGTCCCGAATATAAATTAAACATTTTTTCTTAGAATTATCGCCATAGCTTTTAACAAAATTAAAAGAGAACTCCATAAGTAAAAATATGGTAACAAAAAAAAAATAAAAAACCAATTTGTTGCCCCTCAACTCCCAACAAAGTAGTCTTTAGGTTAAGTTAGTAAGTGTATGACCTCCACGGTTATTGATTACTGTCCTACATCTGTAAGGCAAATTCATGATCAGATGGTTAATGTCTTGCTGCGGTATTCTGTTCCACTCCAATTAAAAGGCCCTCATACAGTTACTCTCTTGTATTAAACGCAATATTTTGTTGTAAGGTGCGTTTCCAATATGTCCCATACATGCTCAATTGGGTTTAAATCTGGCGATTGTGCAGGCCATGGTAAAACCTCAATTTCATTATCTTCGATGAATGTTAGCACGACCCTGGCAGTATGCGGACGCGCATTGTCGTGCATTAATTGAAATTGGGGACCAGCTTGTTGTGCAAAGGGTACAACAGTAGATTGAAGAATAATATCGCGGTAGTCCGTTGCATTTAAAAACCGTTCCAGACAAACGAGATTGGTTCTTCCATCAAGAGTGATGCCACCCCATACCATTATACTGCCGCCTTGCTGTCTATGAACCTCCTGCACATTGGCCAATCGTTCAGCATTGCCAGATCGTTTCCAAATTCTTGTCCGTCTTGTATCTGGTGCAAATCCAAATCAAGACTCATCTGTGAACAAAATAGAGGCCCACTCAAGTCTAACCGATTGTGTGTTCTTGTGCCCATTGAAGTCGATGAGCGCGATTTCCTCTGGATAACACATTCACTCTCACAGGTCTTCGAGCATTTAACCCTACTTCATGCAGTCTTATTTCTAATGGTTTGGCCACTTACAAATACCTGATGGATCTCTTGCAGCCTCATTTGTAATTGTGATGCAGTTATAGTGCGAACTCGCAAAGCCTGCAACCTAATAAAACGGTCTTCAATCTGGTTGGTTATCCTGGTACGGCCTGTATGACGTTCAGCAACATCACCAGTTTCTTGTCACCTTAACCACAAACGATTACTGACACTTTTGTTCGTGTAGAGGACCTCAGCAACGTTCTTTGACTTCTGCCAACTTGAAGCATCCCGATAGCACGCCACTGTGTAAAGAGATTAAAAACATAAATTTATTTTTGTATTTGCAGCTAACATTGATTTAAAGCTATTAATAGAGGTGTCCCCTAGATTATTTTGATGTGTTTATTATGTTATGAATTCTGCAATGTTTGATTTATATAAAAGAAGAATGAGTAAATATTTGTTTCTTTGGAGATTAATTGTTAATTATTAGAATTTTTTTTGGCAATTGCCCTTTGATAGATTAGGGATAGATTTGGCAATCGTCAAATCAGCAGTTGCCAGATTGCAACAGATGTTTGCAATTAATCTCGAAAGAGACAAATATTTACTCGTTATTGTTTCATATAATTAAACATTGCAGAATTTATAAAATAATATAATCAAAATGTACTTTTTAAAAGCTTTCTCTCTTTATATTTGAAGCATACAACATATGCATTATAAAAACATCCCAACACTGCCCAACCGAAATATTTTATTTCATGTTTGACATTTGCAGCTATATTCAGCTTGTACTTTCGGTAAACTCAACCAAATAAAGTAACTAAGAATGCTGAATAAACATTCAGACTAATTCAACATTGACAATGTCCAAAATAAGGAAATGTATTATCAAGGACCAAAAAAATCCTACGCCCAAATCAACATATTGTTACGATAATTATGGCGTTTAAAACTGTAAATATATTATGACTAATTCTGTTTTTGTTCTAGTCATTTCGGCGTTTGTTTACCAGAAACCTCTAGACCTGAATTATGATGAGTCATCTACGACTCGAGGTTTCCAAGTAGGCCCAATAAAACCAGTCTGAGCTTCTGGTTTCTTCGATGGGGGATCGCTGCTTCACCGTTATACTCGAATAACAGGATTTTATATTTATAGAGGAATTTTGTTATGAAGAGAACAGTTAGTTTCTGAAGATTTGCGCCGCGTAAATTAAAATGTAACGCCCGTAGTACAATAAATTGTATAATTGTTGTGTAAATAAATTAAGTAATAAAGACTTTAAAATTTATAAGTGTTATAAATAGAACCTTTAATAAATAAATAATAAATAAATTAGAATTAATAAAAACATAACAAATGGTGTCAGAAGTTAAATAGAAGATAAATTAGACTTATAATAATATAACAAGTGTTATTCCGAAGTGAATATTTTTAAATTGTGAAAATGACTACGATTTATGAGCTCACAGTGACGAATTTAAGAAGACATCTCGAGGACAGAGAATTAGCTTCTACCGGAAAAAAGGCTGAGCTACTCCAACGACTAAAGAACGCTTTGGAGGAAGATGGGTTTAATCCAGAAACGTATATATTTGAAGATAAACATGATGCTGTCATCTCGTCGATTTCGAAACTAGAGAACAAAGTTTCTGGTGACATCGCATCATTAGAGAACAAAGTTTCCGGTGATATTTTGAAAGTCTCCGGCGACATCGCTTCTTTAGAAGACAAAGTTTCTAACGAGATTTCTTCTCTAGAAAGCAAAGTTTCTGCTAACATCTCTTCGGAAATCTCTAAAGTCACTTCTGAGATGTCTGCCCTCGACGATAGAATATCTTCGTTAAAAGACCAAGTTGCTGCCGATATGTTGGCCTTCGAAGAAAAGATATGGAAAGAGATGGAAAGGAAAATGGAAGAAACAGGGACAGCAGAGAGAGGAAACAATCCGATTACAGTAGACAAAAGAAGACGAGACGAAATGTAAGTTGGAAATACGGCCGAAATTTGAAGGAAGTGGAGGTTCTGTTCATGTTAAAGTCCCAACTTTCGACGGAAAATCATCATGGAACAACTACATGAAACAGTTCGAATCAGCCGCAAGAGCTGGTCTGAAAAAGAAAAGGCTGTAAACCTGACTATCGCTCTTCGAGGAGATGCTTTAGATGTGCTTCAGACCAAAGCCGTAGAGGAGACAGATGATTTCGAACAACTTAAAAAGAGGTTAAATATGCGATATGGCCACGAACATTTGGAGCATGTATATCAGTCGCAGCTTAAAAAACGAAGACAGAAGAAAGATGAGGCTCTTAGAATATGAGGTAGATATTGCCAGATTAGTACGATATGCTTATCCAACAGCTCCCGAGTACATGATGGAAAAATTGGCCATTCAAACGTTTATTGATGGTCTTCGTGATCATGAAATGCAGAGAACACTGCGATTAGCTCGTCACAAGACGCTGGTTGATGTCTTATCCGCCCTCGAATACGAGTCAGCTACGCAGGCCTCTGGCGGGTACAGTAAAGTTAGGACTATAAAAGAGGAAGGAGATGAAGATAAACTTGACCAGCTCGTTAATATGATGAAAAGTATGACATACAAGAAAACGAAGACCATAAGATGCTGGAATTATGGCGAAATAGGACACGTACGAAGTTCATGTAAGCACCCTAGGTACGACGCAAATCGAGAAACTCACCACCAGGAAAACTAGAACGGTTTGGCCTTAGGGGGGGGCAGCTTCGGCCCGGAACTTTTCCAAAGACCCTCTCATACTAATAGCTTCTTTGAAATGTCGTGAAGATAGTGTATATGTAGATGGAGAAATAAATGATAGAAGGCATACATTGTTGGTAGATACCGGAGCGACCAGAACCATTATACGCCCGACAGTTATAAACAGCCGTAAGAAACTGTTACCAACGAGGTTGCGACTTCGGACCGCTACAGGTGAAAATGTCAACATTCATGGAGAAATCCAGGTACAATTGGGAATTGGAGCAGAAAAGTTCGTCCATACTATTATAGTTGCTGACATCGAAGAGGATGTTATATTAGGAATGGACGTAATGAATATGCATGGATTCCGATTGGATTTTAAGAATAAGGTAATCAAAGTTGGTAACGAGGAGGTATTTCTCCATCCACATGATGACAACACTATGCAAGCAGCCGTTAAAGAAGATACAGTCGTGCCTGCGAGAAGTGAAACGATAATAGTAGCGCGCCTACAGGGAATTGTGGACGAAGGAACACCTGTTATGATGGAGCTTTGGAATTATGACGACGAAGTTAGCCGTGGAATCATAATTGGAAAGGAATTGGTGACTTCGGCTAAAGAAATTCCTGTGAGACTTATCAATGTCAATAACTACCCAGTGACCATCAAGAAAGAGACAAAAGTAGGAACTTGTGTACCTGTGACATCCATCGTCCGTCAGACGACAACATCTGATAATTCCAACGACAAATTTGACCAAATGGTTGCAGTTGCTGGACAGTCTCTGAATCAGATTAAGAAAAGGAAATTAAGGGAATTTTTTCGGCAGTATCGTGATATTTTCGTACCGAAAGGAGGAAAGACGGGAAGAACTACCGTTGTTAAGCATAAAATTGATACTGGTAATGCTAAGCCAATTCGTCAAACAGCTCGAAGATTACCACAGGCGAAAAGAGAGGAAGCTGAAACAATTGTTCAAGAAATGAAGAAAGGCGGGGTGATAGAACCTTCTACGAGCCCATGGGTCTCTCCGGTGGTCCTGGTTAAGAAGAAAGACGGAACGACGAGGTTCTGTGTGGATTACCGTTTGCTGAACAACGTTACCAAGAAAGATAGTTATCCTCTGCCTCGGATCGACGATACATTGGACACATTGGCTGGAAGTAAATTGTTTTCTACTTTGGATTTGAAGTCTGGAAACTGGCAGGTAGAAATGGACCCAGTAGATTAAGAGAAGACAGCCTTCACCACAGGATTTGAAGATCATCTGAAGAATTTAGGAAACGTTTTTAATCGACTTAAAGCTGCCCGATTGATGTTAAACCCCAAGAAGTCCCAGCTATTTCAAGATAAAGTCAATTATCTGGGTCATATAGTCAGTAAAGGAGTGGCCGTGGATAAGGGAAAAATCGATTCCATTAAGGAATGGCAGTACCAACGGACAAACATCAAGTGAGAAGTTTTCGGACTATGTACTTACTACCGGAGGTTTATTAAGAAGTTTGCAGATATCGCTAAGCCATTAACGCGACTTACAGAGGAAGCAAGAGACTACCGCTGGGATACAGACTGCCAAAATGCTTTTGAGACCTTAAAAAAGCATTTAATCACTGCACCAATTTTAGGGTATCCACTGCCAGAAGGAGAGTTCATCTTAGATATAGATGCAAGTAATGTGGGAATTGGAGGAGTGCTGTCTCAGATTCAAGGAGGACAGGAACGAGTCCTCGGATATTTTAGTAAAGTTCTTTCAAAACCTGAGCGGAATTATTGCGTCACGAGAAGAGAACTTCTAGCAGTAGTTAAATCAGTAGAGCACTTCTATCAATACCTCTATGGCAGAAAGTTTCTAATCCGAACCGACCATGCCGCCCTTAAATGGTTGATGCAGTTTAAGAATCCAGAGGGTCAGATAGCCAGATGGATCGAACGACTCCAAGAATACGATTTCAAGATTGAGGATCGGGCCGGAGTTAGCTACAGAAACGCTGATTCTCTTTCCAGAAGGCCATGCCCAGCAAAGTGTTCCCACTGCAACAAAACGGAATCCAAGGAAGCAGCAGTGCTAAGAACAACGATGGTCAACGACGACTGGACGCCTACTAAGATCAGAGAAGAACAAGAAAGAGATCCAGTTATACAGAAAATTCGAAAATGGAAAGAGGAAAACCGTCGACCACCTTGGCAAGAAATATCAAACCTATGCTCAGTAGTTAAGACATATTGGGCCCAGTGGGACTCACTTATCATGGAAGATGGCTTGCTCAAACGAGTCCTGGAAAATGATGACGGTTCAGAGAAGAGAAGACAGTTGGTGATCCCAAAGAGCAGAATAGCCGAAGTACTTCGTCATTTACACGACAGTCCATCAGGAGGGCATTTTGGTGTAAAGAAAACCCTTCAGCGAATTCGGGAACGGTTTTATTGGATGAACAGTTCCGACGACGTAAAAGACTGGTGTAAGAAATGTACTATTTGTGCTACGAGTAACGGGCCTTACCTAAAAAGGAGAGCTCCTATGAGACAATATAATGTTGGAAGCCCGTTTGAAAGAACAGCTTTGGACATCGCTGGGCCATTTCCAGAAAGTGAAAATGGAGGCAAGTACATGTTGGTAGTAATGGATTATTTCACTAAGTGGGTCGAGATTTACGTACTTCCAGACCAGAAGGCCGCCACCGTTGCAGATATATGCAGATCCAAGAATATATCAGCCGATTTGGAGTGCATTTGGAGATCCATAGTGACCAAGGCAGGAACTTCGAAAGCGATCTATTCCAAGGAATATGTGATAGACTAGGCATGAAGAAAACAAGAACTACCGCGTATCATCCGCAATCGGATGGTATGGTAGAACGAATGAATAGGACAGTGGGCAAGTATATGACAAAGATGGTGTCCGATCATCAGCGAGACTGGGACCAATATCTTCCGTTCTTCACAATGGCCTACAGATCTGCTGTTAACGAATCAACAGGCCAGACACCAGCCAAAGTCCTATTCGGACGCGAAATGCGACTACCTTGTGATCTAGAGTTTGGGTGTCGACCTGGAGAAGATGTAGCAGGTGAAGATTATGTGATCGAATTACGAAGAAGAATGGACGATGTACATGAGTTGGTCCGTTCCTACCTTCAGATCGCTAGCGACCGAATGAAGAAACGCTACGATACACAAGCCGAAAAGGGTTGCTTTAAGAAGAACGACAAAGTCTGGCTCTATAATCCCAAGAAGCGAAAAGGTTGTTCTCCCAAATTGCAGCAGTTTTGGGAAGGTCCATACCTCATTATGGAGAAGATCAACGATGTCACCTACCGAATAAGCAAGATTCCGAGGGGAAAGCCGATGATAGTACACCATAACCGGCTGGCGTCTTTCGAAGGTGACCACGACGTAGATGAAGAAGTGGAAGTAAACCAAGTCCAAGATGTGTCTGACCTCACGTTTGAGGAATTCATGGGTGCCTATGGAGGTACCGGTAAAGCAAGATATGGTGTTACCACTGAAGAAAAGCAAGATCTACTCGAGCTTCCCGATGACTACTCGCTGGCCCTTACCATCCCGGCCAGTATCAAAGACGCACCAGGGTTGGCATCCGTATTTCGAAGGAAGTTCGGTCGAGTTGCAGAACTTCAATGCCAAGTGACAGCTCCTGGGAAAGCCTTGAAACTCCTAGAAGCATCACGTTACCTTTTCTACCTGGTAACAAAAGACACTGCCCGTGGCCAACCTACCTACCGAGATGTATGGGAAGCCTTACTTCAATTGAGAGAGCACGTACTAGAGTCCGACGTGCAAAAAGTTAGCCATGCAAGAGTGCCGCCAATTAGATTGGAAGGTTATCCGAAGTATGGTGAAGAAGATCCTTAGAGACACCGAAGTCCAGGTGTTAGTCTGTTGCAATCCGCATAGTTACTGGTGCGGAGAGAAAACCGTCCCTTGTCATTTTTATACAACTGGAAGTTGTAAAAGAGGGTCCAGTTGCCGATACCAGCATACCGTTCCAGTTCCGACAAGGTTCCAGGAGGAACCATCTTTTAAGAGGGGGGCAATGTTACGATAATTATGGCGTTTAAAACTGTAAATATATTATGACTAATTCTGTTTTTGTTCTAGTCATTTCGGCGTTTGTTTACCAGAAACCTCTAGACCTGAATTATGATGAGTCATCCACGACTCGAGGTTTCCAAGTAGGCCGAATAAAACCAGTCTGAGCTTCTGGTTTCTTCGATGGGGGATCGCCGCTTCACTGTTATTCTCGAATAAAGAGAACAGTTAGTTTCTGAAGATTCGCGCCGCGTAAATTAAAATGTAACGCCCATAGTACAATAAATTGTATAATTGTGTAAATAAATTAAGTAATAAAGACATTAATAAATTTATAAGGGTTATAAATAGAACCTTTAATAAATAAATAATAAATAAATTAGAATTAATAAAAACATAACAATATATTTGTTACAAATAAATATATATTTGTAACACTAAAACACTGAAAACTTTGTTTTCAAAACTTCCACAAAATTTATTTTAAACTTTTATCACTACAGATGTTTCGGCTGATTGCCTTTCTCAAGTGATCTATTTTTGGCATGCGTTTACACTCTATAGTCTCTAATGAAATAGGTTGAGGAGGGGAGAACTGTTTGTCCCAATTTGGTCATTCAGAATTATATCTGTGTTTTTAATTTGTTGATTTCCATAGATTCTAATAAAGATAGCTTAAGGCATTTATTTTGAATGTGAAGAATTTTAAATTCGTCATTAAAAGAATGATTATGATCTAGAAGGTGAAGTGCCTATGTAGAATCTGTTTTTCTATTATTGAAAGCCCTTTTATGTTCTGCTATTCGTTTATTAAAATTTCATTGTTTGACCGATGTAAGTTTTTGGGCAGTCGCCACATTTAAGTACACCACTGTGTAAGTGTTTTTTTATTTTGGCTCTTTTTGTTTTTAATATATTTGCCTAGGTTGTTATTTGTTCTGAAAGCTGGTGTTATTCCTTTCTTTTTTTTTGTTTGGCTATTTTTGTTGATATTTTGCCTGTATATGTAATCGAGCAGAAGGTACTGGGTTTTTTCTCTGGTGGTGGAAATACTAATTTCAGGGCTTTCTTGTGTAGTTTTTGATTTAACATTTTATTAAGTGTTTGTTCGTTGTATCCATTGTTTACTGCTATTTGCTTAATGATATTTAATTCTGTCTCAAAATTGTATTTCGACATCGGAATTATTGTTAATCTAGGTAACATACTATAATAGGCTGCCAGTTTATGCTGTGTGGGATGGTGTGATGAATTGTGTATAGTCGTGTCAGTATGGATAGGTTTATGAAATATGGAGAAGTCATGTTTGTTTTTAAGTCTGATAATTTTTAAATCTAAAAAATTTATGTATTGATTTTGTTCTGTTTCTATTGTAAATTCAATATGACTATGAAGTAAATTAATATACGATAGAAATTGGTCAAGTTGCCTGTTAGTTCATGTGAAACATACCAGTACGTCGTTTACGTATCTCCACCAATATAAAAACTGTTTGAATATGGGATGTTTTGAAATCTTTGTCTCTAGATGATCCATAAAAATATCTGATAGCAATGGGCTTAGAGGATTGCCCATTATAAGTCCTGCACTGTTATGTGTATATATTTCATTATTAAATTCAAAGTAGTCCTGGTTTATGCAAACTTCAAGATGTAAAATTTCAGATGTAATGATTGGATTTGTACTATTTTGGTTTAAAAAGTTGTTTACTAGAATAAAAGTTTCTGTAGGAGAGATACTAGGAAAAAGATTTTTTACGTCAAATGAAATTAATCTGGAGTTGTTAGGTAATTGAAAATGTTGTATTTTATTAACTAGTTCTATTGTATTTTTTATGGTAAATTTAGGTGAAAATGTAGTGTGTTCTAAAATAGTTTTTTTGAAAGTTTATATGACGGAGCTGTATAAAAAGAAACTACAGGTCTTATTGGGTGATCCGGTTTGTGTAGTTTAATGAAAGAGTATAATTTAGGAGGCTGTGGGTTCATGATATTAAAGTATTTTTGTTCTACTGGATTTACTATTGATTTTGATTTAGCTAGCTAATTTGTTTTTGATACTTTTCTGTCGGATCTTTGTGTAACGTTTAAATATTTTGAATATTTAAAAATTCTATTGTTTTGTTATTATATTCTATTTTATCTATTTTTTAAAATAATCAAAATTTTCACGAACAAGCAATGAAGTGCGAGCTGGTGCTCTGTCGTGATGCAAAAGCCATCAGTTGTTTTTCCACAAAACCGGTATTTTTTTCGGATTGCTTCACGCAAACAGCGGTAAACTTGTAGGTAATATTTTTTATTGGCCGTTTGACCTCGTGGCAAAAATTCATGGTGCACTATACCGTTAAAATCAAAGAACACAATGTGCATAACCTTCACGTTCGACCGCACTCGTCGAGCCTTTTTTGGTCTTGGCGAACCAGAATGCCTCCACTGGGACGATTGAACCTTAGTTTCGACATCATATCCATAAACCCATGTTTTGTCACCTTTTACAACCGTTTTGAGTAAATCTGGGTCGTCGTTTACGTCATTTAGTGACTCCTTAGCAACTTCCATTCGCCGCTGTTTTTGTTCAAAATTCAATAATTTTGGAACAAATTTTGCTGTCACGCGTTTCATATCCAAAACGTTTGAAAAAATATCATGGCATTAGCCAATTAATATGCCAACTTCATCAGCGACTTTTTTTTGCGTTTTCATCGGTTCTTGATGTGCTGGGGCGTCTAGTGCGTTCATCATCTTCAACGTCTTCATGGCCATCTTGGAAATGCTTATACCACTCGTAAACACTTGTTTTTTCATAGCATGTTTACCATAAGCCTTTGTTAACATTTCACACACTTTAAGTAGACGTATTTTTGAGTGCAGAAGACATCGTGTAGGCCAAACATATGATTAATTTTTTCCAACCATTGGATTTTTCTGAAAATTTAATCAATTACTTACCTAACCCTTACAGACATATATAGAAAAAATTGTAATAAATTCAGTATTTTACTGGATGTTATATTTATCTATGTAGCAAATCTGATATTAAGACATAAATTTTTTTGTTACTGGAGAGAGATAGAAAGATAGAGAAGAGAGAGAGAGAGAGAGAGAGAGAGAGAGAGAGAGAGAGAGATAAATGTTGATGCCTACTATTTATTATATTAATTTTTTTACGGAAACATTTTTGTAGTGTGTAAACTGGAGTCATCTGGGATTCATTTCAGTTGTTCTGATGGTTTTCGCTATCTAAGAAGTAACCTCATTTATCGAGCATGAAAGTTTTACTCACGGTGTGAATCGGCTAGTTTTATAAAATAAAGCACTAAGTACGGAAATATTTTTTCAGATATTGTTTTCATTTACAATTTTCATGTTTATTACCAAAACGTTTCGCGAACTTACAACAGATTTTTGTATTCATATGACGTATTCATACATACTCTACCGATTGTTCGATAGATCTGCCAATTCGACAATTCATCTACCGAAAAGAACTTATTTTCTACCGATTTTTATTCTTCGTTACATTTTACCTCAAATGTACTTAATTTGTTACATTTATCCTTTCAAGATAGAAAAGTACTTTTTAAGAAAAGTCGTCGTGTATACATTAAGTTTTAAAATGGTGAATGTTTCTGTATTTAAATCTTTTATATCTCCCATATATTTTTATATGGGAGATATAAAAGCCGCACAGAGAGAAATCAGAAAAAAATATGAGTGGCTAAAGAGAAATGTTACAGTGATAAATGTACAAAAATCACTTAAAAAAAAAAAATATGAAGTTGTATTTAACTTTGGTTTAAATACAACACAATGTATATTTTACCTTTATTCAAACTTCCACTTCAATAAAAGTTCAATCATATACGATATTTTCGATTTTATGTAGTCAGGATTATCTTAAAAACATAAAACAAAAGCTTAAAAATGCATAATCATCTAGTGATGAATCTAATAAATTTTTTGATTCAAAGTATGTACAACTAAATTTAAACACAATAATTAAAAGTTAAATACATTGCAAAATTACTGTCTAACATAATCAAGTGTTCAAAATGTCCTACATGGTTAATTTGACAGTATCCTAAATGATGGTAGAAGGCATCTATTTAATTTCTCTATGTTTCTCTAGTAATTAATGTGGATTCATTGATAATTATCTGCCTTATTTCTGCAATTCTTGCCGATTCAGTTCTATAAATTCTATTTTTCAAGTATCTCCAATAAACATCATCTTTAGGATCTAAATCAGGTGAACAAGGAGGTCATTCAATACTACCTAATCTACCAATCCATCATCTGGGAAATGTCTCGATCTAAATAAAGCCGAACATTTACACCAAAATGAGCTGAAGCTCCGTCTTGCTGAAACCATATCTTGTATTTACTGTAATTTTTTCGTTGGTTCATTAGTTTTTTTGAAATAGTTAATATTATTATCCATATATCTCACATATGACTAGCCTGGAAGTTTATCTTATGATTTTTAACCCGGTTTGCACTAGCTTACCCATCTTAACAACCTTCTGCCTATTTATTGTTGCAATCCAATATGAACAGTATGGTTGTCCTCTGTATTTCATCTTACCATATCACTACTTTATAAATTTTTATAGTTTTTGTTGACACTCAATTCATATTGGCTTTTATATTTCTCTTCACTTCAATACAATATCTGTGTAGAGGAATATGTTAAGGAGATAACCCACATTGATTTTGTATCATGTATCTAATCATTCCAACCTCTATATGAATAATATACAAGTTGTATGCAGGAATTAAAACATGTTTAACTATCTTCTCAAATTACCAATGCTTTTTCAGTGGACATTTATATGAATTTTGGTATAGAAACATGTAAATTTCTAATGATCAGTTAGAGGAAAATTCTAGAGGGAAGAGATACTGTCCAGGCTAAGGAGATGGGCAAAACATACATGTAAGTATTTAAGATTCCAACAATCTATACTTCTCAAACAAGAGTCGACTAAGACCAGAATCAGTGAACAGTACCAACAACAGATCAACTTTCCTACAAGCCTCTTCTTATATATTCTTTCAGCATTCCCTAAATGATCTATCAGTGAACTAGAGGATATCCAAAAAGGTTACATACATACTATGGTTACTAATTAGAACAATTAATATTTAAAGTCTTCTTGTAAATCTAAAACTGTGAACATTTAAAGGAAGCAAATTGTATGATATAATATAAACTATTTACTCTCATACGTCTTTGAGGAATATGTGTAAAAGCAATCCATTTGAGAGCTATTCACAAAGAGATTAACAGATGATTCGGATATATTAACAAATGAGATATAGTTCTTCAACTTGGGTAAAAAACATGTTGCCGAGAAATATTTAAATTTTTAGAAAAAATCATCTGATATGATAGTAACATGGTACATTTCACTTATATCTTATTTTCAGAAACAGAAATGATCTCTATATTAATGTTTGCATTTGATATACCTGGTATCAGATTAAAATCAGTCAAAAATTTCCGTTTTTACAACTTAACATCTGGTCATAAAATATTCTTACTCATATCCGACTCCCTTGGCTAGAAAAACAGGTATTAACATTTACTCAGAAGTGGGTCAATAAGTTTTATAGTTTTCAGAATCCTCATTTAAAATACATATAAACGACTTGTCGCTGCCTTGTATCAAAACAAAAATCTAATACCGTTATTATGTTTTATTGTTTTATTTATGAATTCTCTCATAATATGAAATATTATGACAAAAAATGGTTTATTCCTTACAAGCCGTTGAAACCACAAGCTGGGCAGTACACCCAAAAAAGGCATTATATGTTCGCATCTCAAACCAGACACTCTCCCGCCAACACAACAGTGTAATCTCAGCCATTTTGCAACTTATATGCATACTACTTATAACTTCTTCTTCTTCATGTGCCGAGCTCGATTATCGAGCGTTGCTGGGTGCAGAGCGCTTCTGAGTGGTGCATAACATGGCCAAAATATTCAAGTTTGCGATTTTTAACTGTTTTGACGACTTCCGTAACTTTCCGTAACTTCGTTACGAACTCTATCCACCCAACTTATTCGTAGGATTCTCCGATACACCCAGATTTCAAAGGCTTCCAGTTTCTTGAGAAGTGTATCCGTCAAAGTCCAACCTTCGACACCATCCAAAGAGTAGAGAACACATAACATCTCACTAATCTAATTTTCAGATTATAACTAAGCTAACTTTAGTTAAATACGTTTTGTAACAAGATATTTTTGTAATTGTGCTACATGAGTGCTTTAAACTCATCAAACCAGCTCATTAGCCAGTTCAAACCTTTGGTTCGCTACTTACGTTGTAGAAAAGAGACAATTCACAGCATAAACTGATACCCCTAGCAGGACACAAGTAATCAGAAAATATTTACTGCATACTATCAGGTTATGCAACAATATTGACAAAAAAATTTATTAACAAATTTGGACTGAGTAGCTATTTTACACCAAATTACAAATACAAACCAATGTTAGACCTATTATCACTAATATATAGATCAACCAAGTATTTTTGATTGGAATTCACTAAACAAAATTTAAGTTTAAAAGACAATTTTGATAACTTGCTGTAGCCTGAAAAGTCAAAGTTTTTAACAAACAAAATTATTGAAAATTGTTTAAACAGGAGTGTTTTAAACAAAGCGTACTTTGTGTTCCGGCTAGAGTAGAAGGAGTGAGTGAATGGTCAATAGCACTCTTCAATCCAACACAGTTTCAAAATAGAACTCTATCTGGGCTATCTTAGCTCCTAAGGGTCTTAGAACCTTTTTATTTTTTAAAAAGTTGTGTTTTAGAAACAGCTTTCTGAATATTTTTTTGCCATTTAATTTGAACTTAATTCTATG
This sequence comes from Diabrotica undecimpunctata, assembly GCF_040954645.1. Taxonomy (NCBI): domain Eukaryota; kingdom Metazoa; phylum Arthropoda; class Insecta; order Coleoptera; family Chrysomelidae; genus Diabrotica; species Diabrotica undecimpunctata. The sequence continues at coordinate 24,152,971 of NC_092806.1, read as the reverse complement.
GAGTTATTGTAATTGATTATAAGCTTAAAAGGTTCTATTTATTATTAAATAATTTTGTGTACATAAATGTAATTTTTTTAAACTTTTTTTCAATATGATACATCTTAATAATGAAAAAAAGCCCCAAATTATTGAGATCCATTCATTCAAATTATCTGGACCAGTGTTAGAAATTAGCTGCTCTTTCAAAAAATCTTATAAACAAATTAAATTTTGCAAAAACTATTTAACCAATCTGGCCCATCTTTTGCACACAGTTCAAACAGAGCTGAAGTTCAGCTGCATTCAAACAAATTTTAATAAACAGTAAAAAAGGTATTAACAATATTTAAAAACACTGATTTTTTTGTTCATTTCACAACTTTTTTGTTTATTAGCTGATTTTAATTTAGTATATCGCAATTTGTGTATTTTTTTTTCTGACAAAGTTGTCTGTTGTACCCCCACATTTTGCATTTACTCTGTACCTTCTATAACACAATTTCATACATACAATTGTCTAGGAACATACTGTGTTACAAGAGGAAAACTGGTACTAAATATTTTTAAAATTTTACTAAAATTATACTAGTTTCAAACCAAAAAATAAAGCTATTGTTTCATTAATATACTGCTGTATATTCACCCTCCTGAATAAAATAGTGACAAGACACTTTCTTCTATACAATTCCAAAAACAACACAAATACTTATGTTATTTTTAGACTAAAGAAGTTATTTAAAAAATAGCTAAAAAAACACTAGTTTATTATACTAACCCGGCTTCTGCTGCTTTTCTCTTTCGTTTTTCTAAAGCCTCTTCCAACATTTTTTCAATTTCATCATCTGGAATATCAGAGTCGAAGTCTGCTGAGTTCTCAGAGTCATCGTTTCCCTCGGTTTCATCCAAAATGTGAAATTTGTTAAGCTCAGTAGTACCATTTTGTATATTTTTCCCAAAAAAGGGGCAGCTTGAGGAGTCTTGGCTTACTTCTGCACTTCCATTCATGGTGATATTGATTTATAGTAATTTGATGTTTAGTCTTCACACGGTAACGATCAAAAGAATATTCCAACCAATTTCGAACAAAGAATTGAAATATTAATTGAATAGTACCGCGGAAAACAGTAAAAATTTTAATAATACCTAAAAAATGATTATTCAGCTCTTCCAATCAGTTGTACCACTATCACTACCCTATTCCTAGGGCATAAACTGTAAACTTCAAAAACATGAAAGCATCGTTTTCATTTATATAAATAGTATTTTATAAAAATTAATTAGAATCAATTTTAACATATTTCTATAACATAAGCATGCATAATAAATTTCCAGGCACACCATCCATATCCAATTCTTTTTGCCAACATAAGCGAGAAAATATTGCGCTCAGATGTCTATACAGTATTAGTTAACTATCCCCAAAAAAATTAATCAAAAAATAAAAGAGTACAACGTATTTCAAAGTACTTTAAACAAAACCGTGAAAATATATTAATGAAAATTGAGGTTACTCAAATAAAGTAATAATGTAATAATAAATTCTGAAATTATATTTCAGCCAGTTATTTTTGACAGAACATCACAGCACACTCCCACCTAGCGGTGTTAGTCCCATGTTAACAAGTAAAACGACGATTAGCCCATCACCTAGTGCCAGGGTGCGTAACTATATTTATACATGCAGTAAATCATCGAAATGTCCAAATATGTATATATATAGAACGTAATTCTCATTACAATCAAGTGTGATCTAATCCGGTAAAAACATAACTTAACTTAAACATGCAACAAGTTCAGAATCAGTTTTCCCAAAATTAAAATTCTGGGATGCATTTTTAACATCCCTATGTTTTGAAAATAATCTTTTTTAATTACTTAAATATTTACTATTTTTCAAACAAGAAAATTGTTTTTTGATATAATTGATTTAAATTTTAGTAAGTATGTGTTGATTGTTTCTGTTCAGTAGTAATTAAGATGTTACTCCTATATCTAAATATTTAAAATTTAATGAAGGATAAAACAATATTTACAAGTGATTGATACTAATACTACCAAATGTAATGCTCATCTATACAATGGTAATATGTTCGTTGAATCTTCTGAAAACAAACATCGAAGAAAAGAGTTGATGTGACATGAATCTTAATATTGAATCCGTATTTAATTTGAATTATTTATATGTATATCAAAGCATGTATATTTATATAAAATAGGTATTAAAAAAAATGCCCATGGATGAGCATCATAATATATTATAAACAAATTAAACAGCAAATATTTAACATGTTTTTAAAATGTAATATTTTTTATTTTCCATGGGTACATATCTAAAAGATTAGGGGCAGTAGCACAAACCATAATGTATGGTTTGTGGGCAGTAGCACAGTATATTGCTTAAAAAGATATACTGTGGCAGTAGTAAGGAAAAATTAATATACGATAATATATATATTTTTCGTATACTATTTGATTTTTCTTGTTAAGGTTATATTTTTATTTTCCATTACATTAAAATGCCAAAGTGGTTAAAAAAATTAAAAAATGAAATATAGAATAAATTCTTTATTTATAGAAATGTTACAAGAAATGTTATAAGTATGTGTTACAAGAAATATTAATAATACAAGCAAAGTGCAGTATAATTTACTGTTCTTAATGTTGTCAGAAGAACTTGTCAGTATTTAAATAATTGTTTTGTCATTCTAATGCTAAGTTTTATATGAATACAAGCCTGGTCTTGGTCTGAATACCTGGTCCTTGTCGTGGTAAAAATAAACTCGGAACGGCTGTTCTCTTAATGCCCCAATTTCCAACATTGATTATATCCTCCTCTCTTTAAAATGACTAGGGCATACATGAAAATTGGTATAATAAATAGTTTTTGTCTTCTCTAATTTAGGGCTCTTAACAGCATTCAGGAATTTATCATACATATCCATATAATTTCTTGGAATTTGCTTGCTAGTATGCGTCTATATTCTTTGCTAGTAGTATCCATATCCATGAGTTAACTTTAATGAAAGTACAGGCTGAATATAGTCTCAAAAAAATTGAATTAATTTATGTTAAACATTTTCCTGCATTAATCCCAATGTTACCTTTACTATAATAATACAGCAGAAATAAAATACAGTAAGTAGGTATTTAACACAACCACATTAAATGTATCTTAACACTTGTATGTTTAGGTTCAAGTTATATACTAAAAAACACTCAATGATATCTATAGACATATTATATTTTAAGATATAAACATAAACTAAAACACTAACGATATTTAACAACAAAATATATTCTCCAAACCACTTCACTTATTCTATTTTGTTCTCAAACAATTCCCAACATTGACTCCCTGGGTGACGTCACGGTGACATATAAGATGCAACCTGTCTTTTAATAACCTTGGTTTCTTACCTCCATCCCTCCATGCGCTGGAATGAGACTAGTAGTGCCCCCAAACGTAAGGGTGCATAAATAAAAACGTGCGTTGACCTTAGCTATTCTTGTTACCTACCTAGATTTTTCTGTGCACATAACATGTGACGTGATGTGAGATGTGACAGTTTTCTTTCAAAATTTTAACAGTTCCAATTTGACAATGACAGCGACAGCAAAATGAAAGATAATGTGGTGAAAGGCAAGAGAAAGGTTGTTTGGGTAATCTGGTTTTAGATTGTTATGTTGAATGAGATTATAAATCACATAATGAATTAAATTAGAAATAGTTGAAACTGACACGAGTCTCAATGAGCATACACAGAATAAAATCAAAGTTTAATCATCAAGTGTTATAAAAGATGTTCAATTTACTCAATTCCTTACAGTTTTGATATCAGATTAAACATAAAAAATGAGCAAGTTGATTGATTACTTTGTAATATGTGGTCTTGATTACAGCTCTGGTTTAGAACCAGATAAACTTACAGGTAAGTCGTTGGAAGTTTGTTGTGTATGTTATTATTTTAAATTACTTTTCAGAGGACAACCTACATGTCTCTCCACTGGAACGATCATATAAAGGAAAAGTTTTAGCGCACTATCCTAACAATGTACAGACAAATCCGTTTGACGAATCAGCTGTATGCATGGTAATTAAAATTGTATATGTTATGTTTAGTAGTCATGAATATTTTTAAAAATATAAATCCTTATCTAAATCTGCTTTTTATAATAAAATTGTAGATAGAAACTTGCATGATATGTTTATAAAATATAATGTTCAGTAAACATTATATCATAAAAACATTTTAAGTATTTTAGAGAAACACACATGTAAAGTAAATGTAGACACATATTTTTTCTTATTATTTCTGTTTCAAATTATTAATTATAAAAAGTATATTGTCATAGAACTAACTATAACTTATTCTAATTTTCCGATTAAAAGTAATAATCCTAAAGCTATACCAATATTTTTAAATATTAATATCTATAACTTAATATTTATTTGTGATGATAATAATTATGTAAACTGATTATTCTTACTTATATTATTTTAATAGAGTTTAATCTCCAAAGAAAAGATATTCATTATTAGAATATTATTATAGTACACGTTGAGTGACAATGGTGGGGGAATTATTAAACCATAGAATATAAAGATAAGGAACTTTTCTCTTCATTATATATTGTTACTTTTTTGTTTTTGATTTCCTCTGTACTTATCTAGTGATTTAAAACAAAATTAATAAAAAATCCTGTATGTATTTTTTATTTATTTATATAGGTTTGTTAAGAAACAAGTATATTATTGCAATTAGTACATTGTTTATATAGATGAGAAACACATTGTAACCTGATATTTTTATGTCATTATTAATGATATGAAGTCTCCATGTAATAATGAATTGTTTTGCTAGATATACAAACCAGCTTACACATTGCCTTTATAAATACTAAAAGTAAGCATAAAACTAATATACTTAATGTATGTTGGGGAGCTGATGTGAATCAATATAACATTATAATGTATCACACTATTGTGCCTTAAGGTGTCTTCGTTCACTTGCATTTTATTGATAAATAAGTGATTTTGGTAACTCTTATATTCATTTGTCTTTTAGAAACATTGAATTGTTTTACTGCTTCAAATTAGGTAGGTCCTTTTTTCTTATACTCCCAATGGTATTCTCATAAAAGCATGGAATTCTTCATTTTTGTTAAAAGATCTCTCCTTTTTATCAGTGAATAAGGGTTAAATTACTACTGATATAAGCTAAATATCTGATTTGGACAGCTACTACTATTTCTAGCTTATTATGATCTTACTTAAGACTCTCAAGATTATTGTTCTCTTCTCAAAACCAACATGTACCCTCATGTAGATATTCTTAGGTACATAATATTTCCATGAGGTATAGCCAAACATTCTTCAGGTCTACTGAAGATCTTTCTAAAAATAATTTTTAAGGTTTACATCAAAATGCTTGGTCTGTCTTAATATGAAAAGTTAGCCCATATAGCTTCTGCTATTATATTTTAAAGAGAATTTATGTTATCTACTCTACAGAAGAGTTGGGTGCCTCATGGTAAAAGTAATGTCTGAAGTTTGGTCTGATGATCCACTATTTTTATTTTCTTTTTGAATTTCCTTCCTGAGCACCTATCATCATGAGAGTGTATGTATGATGACTTATCATCATACATAAGGGTAATTAGGTACAATATGTCGAGTTGTTAGACTTAGATTAAGTACCACATTAAGCTGGACTTATAGTACATGCCCTTAATGCCATTAGCATAGTTTGAATATCAAAAATATATAGATTCTTATGATTTGTACAGAAATATAATAGAGGATACTTTACACACCAGCTGACTACAAATTTAATTATTTTATACTAGATCAATAAGTTTTTCAAAATTGTCAAGGTTACTTTTCTTAGTCAGATCAGTAATTATGGTATTGTAGGAATGTTGTTCTTCTTAAGAATTTCGTTTAGTGTTCCCATGAACATGTTCCGTATTTTGTATGTTATCAAAAGGAAGTGTTTCATGCATGTAGAACTTAAAAATCTCGATCATGTTTTCTCTTTTGATTACTAAATCAAAAGACATAATCCCTAATTATAATTCAGTGTGTAATGTATTATAAAATTACTTCAGTTCTATTAGTGACCAAGATTATTTGTGTCCTCTTTCACATCTATTCTTGCCTCCTATTAGGACTCTTATCTATTCAGAAAGCTTTAAATCTAGTAATAAATTATGATTGAAATTTAAAAAAATTGAACAATTATTAGTACTGGGAAAAACTGTGAAAGAAATAATATCACAATCATTATTGTAGCCAACAAGTGTTACTATTAATATTTTTTTATATTATTTGTTAATAGTTTTCATTACCAGCTGGACTCAAATTTCGTACTCAGAAACATTCAGTGACTCAAGCTCCAAATTTTCATTCCTATATCATAACACGCGAAGATGGAAAGAGGTGTTTTGGATTCAGTCTTATTTTTTATGAAGAAGTGCAAAGTAGGGATATTAAGGAAGCAATGCACACACTGCAGGTATAGTATATAACATATATAATTTGGCTGATAATGTAGTTTTGAACTTTTCTGCTTATCTTTACTGTCTAGTCTAGGTATAAAGAGAAATTTCAAGATTGCCAAGTTTTTTAATGGATAGTATTTTAATGGAATATGTATACTAAAGTTAGAGAAACAATAATTCACTATTTCTTTTCATTTGATTTTATTCATTAACTTGTTTAGTACAGTTTCCTGTAAGATACTTTCCATTTTATGTAGTAATTACCACTGTATTTGGATAATAAACATAATGTGATGTCAGCATCAATAAATAGGTATTTCAACTTTGTAGAAAAACGAAGATGGGACTCTTGTTGATGGAATATTCTCGAGTTTAGTGTTAATTAGAAGCATTTTTAAATCGATAATTTCAATATTGACATTCTAATTTCCAGAATAAATGAATATTAACACCTATCTAAATATAAATTTAGTTTATACTATAAATAGCATACTTAATTTATAATTGAATGTGAAATTCACATATGATGCTTTGCACATCAATTGTTGTTTGCTATTACTAGAAATGTAGTCTTCACAATTAAAGGTTTCTTGGGAGAAGCAAAATTTAGAATTAAAAAAAAAATTGTTACTGATGAACTAGCTAAAGATCATGAAATAAAAGTGTTTCATTTATGTGTAAGAGAATTCCAATTTTGAACAAAGCAGGTAATGCTTACCTGACGAACTAGAACAACTGTAGAGAATTACCAGACAAAGAGAAGAGAAGAGGGTACACAAAAGAAAAACAAAACCACTTAAATAAGGAACTTAAATATATAGAAAACCTCAAAAGAGAGAAAGAATTCAGAGCATTATATAAGAAAGTTCAATAGAAAAGAATTCAAGGCAACCACAAGACAATGCAGAAGTTAGAATGGCGATGTATTGAATAAATGGGTGGAATACTTTAACCAGGCACTTAATATAGAGGAAGAAGAAGAAAACCTGGAAGACGGAAGAAATGAGGTAAAGGTAATAGACGAGAGTGAAGAGGAACCACCAACGATTCTTGAAGTTAAAGATGCAGTTAAAAACCTAGTCAGAAACAAATCACCCTGAGTGGATAATCTCCCAGCTGAACTATATAAAAAAGGTGAGCATGATACCATAATGGCATTACAGCAGCTTATAAAAGAAATATGGACACAGAAATCCCTCCCCAATGATTGGAATACTTTGCACCATACACAAAAAAGGGGATATCATTGAATGCCCTAACCACAGCTGAATTACGCTTCTAAATGCAGTGTATAAAATATTTTCCACAGTACTATGTTACTGTATGGCACCATATTTTATGCAGAACGGATAGTAGGAAAATACCAGGCTGGTTTCAGAGGTGGTAAATCAACAATTCATCAGACTGTAACCTTGAAACAAATTAAAAAAAATCACTGGAATATGGCATAGATACTCATCACATATTTATTGACTACAAAGCAGCCTACGGCTCTGTGAATAGAGAAGAAATGTTCAAAGCAATGAAAGAGCTAGGAATACCAAATCAGTTGGTAAATTTAACAAAACTAACTCTTAAAAAAGTTGAATGTAGAGTAAGAATTCAGGGGAACTGTCTGAACCTTTTCAAACAAATAACGGACTGCGCCAGGGAAACCCTCTCTCTTGTATACTGTTCAATCTGGCTCTGGAAAAAGTAATATGTATGTCACAAATCACAATTGGTTTAATATATAATAAATCAGTGCAAATCCTTGCCTATGCTGATGATATCAATATTGTTGGGAGAACAGAAAACGCTGTTTGAAAAAGTATATGAAAATAAGCATGCAACCACAAATCCTGTGAACTTGATGCATTGCATTGTTCCAAGTCCTAAAATCTCAAAATGTCCAGTCAGGTCGCCGGATTTTAGATCTTTGATGTTGATTTAATATTTATAATGTTAATTTAGACTTCAACAAAAAATTATGAATCACAAAGATACAAATCTGTTTTCTGACTTTTACATAATTACTGTAGAGGTCACTGAACAACAAAACAAAACATACATCTAGAGAACATGGAATTATACGGCATATTCACGTATTAGTCAATCAAATATACACGGATATACTAATTGGGAATGACTATACTAATTTATAGCCAAATGACGTGTGTTCCCAGATATTAAGATCTGTAAATATTTTGGAATTTATCAGAATCTGTTTTGATTTCATCATTTTTACTATATTTATTATAATTGTCATTTCTACTTCCAAAATCTGATATCCCATAATAAATCCGTCAATTCCCTATTATGTCCAGCATGCCAATCTTTCATATAACTTTTGCAACTTTTTTTCTATTCCTTTCGGCAATTATACTAATTCTATTTCTAATATTGTTTTTCTCTATGTATGCGCCTGTTCTATCTTCGAATGGCTTCTTATTGAATGTCCAGATTGCCACTATATCTTTTTCTTATCCTTCCTATACTTCTTCGGCCGTTTGTAGATTTACCTTGTGTTGTTTGTACTATTCTGTGTTTTTTTTTATTCTACTTATGTTGCCGTTCCATTCATTGGTCTGTCTAGTATCTGGTTACTATAGTTATCTGCTACATCTTTGCTTGAACTCTCTATGACATTGTCTATCCCATAGTGTTTTTTGTGTTATATCTTTGACTGAATATCTGAATCTTCATGTCACATGATTTTATTAATAAATAATTCTTGTTTTTTTTTTGGTATCGAGTCTTGTCTCTGTATTATACGTCATAGCCCGCCACACTTCCGCTTTATAAATTTTGTCCATGTGTCTATTCATAGATTTTTATTGTGCCAGATTGTATGTGTAAGATATACCGCTATTCTCTTCACTTTGCTATCTGTTGTCACAATTTGTGATCATGTATCTCCATAGCTATACTTTTATACTGTTACGCCAAGTCCTTGCTACGCCCCTGATCAAATATGCTACGCGACGATTCGATCTTTAGCTGTTCTAAGGTCACCGAAAAAAATCTACAGAGTTCTGGAGAATTCCGAACAGCGAGACAAGTATATAAGAGCCCCTTCCCATATCAGTTAGCCCAACGTTAGATTGATAAGAAAATTAAATTTTAGAGAACAAAAATAAAAGCGCAGCGTAAATTTTAGAAGTTTTAATTCATCGAACAACATTTTTGAATTTCCTAATTATAGAAAATATTTTATAACGTAATGAAAACTATTGATTAAACCGAATAACAAGAAATTAAAAAAAAAACACATAGAATATGTAATATTAACAAAAAAAAAATGTGAAAGTTTACCACTGAGTTAAATCCCTTTTATTTTTAATGACATCCACAATTCTTTGAAGCATAGTTTTTACCAAGTTCTTACAAAATTCTTATGTAAACGAATCTCATATTTCTTGCAATTTTTCCTTCAATTCGTTGACGGACCTGGCAGGATGTTTTCTTAAAGCTTTTTTCATTTCTCGCCACAGATTCTCTATCGGGGACAAGTGGGTACTGTTAGAAACCCATTCCAGCAGTGGTATGCAATGGTCTTCAATCCATTTTAAACTCTTTTTTGAGGTATGACAACCTGCGCCGTCCTGTTGGAAGACAAAATCTTCTGCTGATGTTAAACGGTGTTCCATAATCGGTAAAAGAGATTCTTCTAAAATATTCAAATATTTGTCCGTGTTTACAATCCCATCGATAAAATGTAACTTTCACACACCTTTAGACGACTTGCTGCCTCAGATCATGACAGATACAGGAAATTTGACTTTTCCCTTCAGACGGTCGGGATGGAAAGCTTTATTTTTCCTGCGAATGACGCGACTCCTACTGTCTCCGACACACACTTCAAATCTGGATTCATCACTCTATTGTATTGAATCCCATTGCGACTGATCCAATCTTTATGCTCTTTTGACCATCTTAGTCTATTTTTATTTTAAATTGATATAAGGTTGAATGCTCGAATAAATGAACTTTGATCAAATGAAAGGCAGATATCGAGCACAGTTTATTAATTAAATATTGCTCAAGTACTTTCGCTTCCTAGAGCATCTTCAGGGGTCTCTGAAATAAGCCAAGAAACGGTTTTTTAACTGAAGAAAATTAATTAACTTCGATAAAAAACTCGAAGTTGATGGTTGATAAAAGTTTTTATGTGATATAACGTTTTGACTTACTTCGTCAATTTTGGCCTATCCAACAATCTGTTGAGAGTGTCATTAACATAAAATTGTACATTACACTAAACTACACAAGGACAGTTTAAAATTTTTAAAAAAGGCGAAGCTACATTATGGTCTCTTTGCGTTAGAAAAGCTACATTATGGTCTCTTAACGCAAAGAGCAATGGAACGAATCATGCTTGGAATATCACTAAGAGACAAGATTAGAAACACCGAGATAAGACGTAGAACGAAGATTAGGGATATTGTGGAAGAAATTGCAAAAATGAAATGGCGCTGGGCAGGTCACGTAGCCCGATATAATGACAACAGGTGGACACAAGGAGAATTCTAGAATGGAGACCAAGGACGACAACAAGAAGCATGGGAAGACCTCAAAAAAGATGGGTAGATGACATAAGAACAGTGGCAGGCAAACAGTGGATTAGATTGGCGCAAGATAGAGAAACTTTGAACTCTATAGACTTTTTGGTGATGCAGATATTGTGAAGACCATCAAAATAAACCGCCTAAGGTGGGTGGGCCACGTTATGCGAATGGATGAGAGTGATCCCACTAAAATAACTATGCTAAACAGGCCGGTCGGAAGAACTCGATAGGGAAGGATGGAAGAATGTTTTGAAGCAGGCCAAGGCTCACGAAGGGCTGTAGCGCCAACTGATGAAGATAGAGAAAGATGGAAGCAATTGGGAGAGACCTACATTCAGGAGTGGATGGAAAATGGTTGACAAAGAAGATATTATGGTTGGCATCAGGAGAGAGAACGGCTCCTGGTCTTAAGGGAAATGTTAAGGCAACATTTCCGTTAAGACCAGGAGCCACCTTTTTTTATCTTATTGTATTAAAAAAGAATGTCAAAAGTAGAAATATAAAATTAGAAAAACCAAAGAATTTTATTGATGTCATGAAGGAAAAAAATATTTATGTCCAGTTTCATTTAATCCATTATTTTTTGTAGTTTCCTTAATAATCTAATAGATACCACAGACTTATTGATCGATATTCTAAAATTAGTTTATCAGTTTGTAATAAATATATTTGTTATTTATATTTATAGTGTATTGAAACCAATTTGTGTTGAAGATAAGAAAACACAGTTCAAAAATAATATTTAATCTGTTACTAAGATTAAGTATATTAACTTTTAGATTTAAACTTATTTATATTAATTTTAAATAGAAAGAATCCTACAATAAATAGTAATTTCCGTTCCTATTTTCAACATATAACAACTTTGTACTACCAGATAACTTAAAATTCTATCTATCTTAACCTTATATGATTAGTTGGAAAATTTTAGAAAAGAGAGACGAATCGGCTCCAATTATAATATTTAAAATAAATTTAAATGTAAAAACGTTATTCTTATTCATATACCTTGTTAAAATACATTACACGCTTTATAAAAACGTGGATTATATTCTAACCTTATATGTTGTAATTGTACATATGTTGGGGCACATGGATTAAAAAAATACACAACTGAATTTTGAAAGTAAATACCCTATATAGATATGTTGTTTGTAGTCAATGTATATCACAGAACTATCCAGTGGACTACGAGTAAGATCACTACAAAATAGCCAAAACCAAGGACCTCAGTCAAAATCTTTACCCAGATATTTCAAATTAAGTCACAATCCCAGTGGTGCAGCTTTAACGTACTATGATATTTCTAAGGATAAATTGTATGTGTCAAAAAGTATTGGACTTATTAGCCAGCATGGCTATGTTCATGCTATGCGGATATTTTTGGAGAATCTTTACAGGTATGTTAAAGTTTCATTTACATATATTATTTAATCACAAGTTCGTCAACTAAAACTTTCATTTTTAATTCAATTAGATCGAGAACTTTATAAATGATGCACATTAGGGTGGAGCGAAAATTTTTTTTTTTTAATTTTTTTTTAAATTGGTCATACCTGATGTACAAAAAGTTGTGCAAGTACAAAACAAAAATTTTCAGAAAATTACAAAAATATATGTCGTGCTTCTACCGACCCCACAGTTCTCCCAGTATTCAATTCACGATGGAAGTTGAGTCTGAAGCGTCTTTTCCATTCATTGATGTTCTTATCAAAAACACTCAACTCGCACTTTTTTCTATTCAGTGTACTAGAAACCCACACACACATACAAAGCGTTATCTCAATGCCCAGGCACATCATCACTCCGCTCAGCTTAATTCAGTTATCAACACTGTTGTTTCCCGTTCCATAAGACTTAGTGACGACAATGACAGATCATCTGAAACCAATTCAATAAGGAAAACACTCTTACAAAACGGCTACCACAAAACCCAAATCAATAGGAACATTCAAAAACATCTAAACCCCATTCCATCCAAAAAAGAAACTTTGCCGCCCGATCAACCAAAAATCTTTCTACCTTTTATCAAACTGAGAAGATCAGTAGAACTCTTAATCCTCTAATCATCAAAACCACCTTCACTGCTCACTCCAAGTTGTCCAATCTCGTTAGATCCGTAAAAGACCAAATCCCTAATTAAGACCATGGTGTCTACGAGATACCTTGATCCAGTTGCCCACATACATACATAGGGCAGACAAACCGACGAATCCACAACCGTATTTACAAACATCTTATTTCTGTAAAACATTCCGATACTACTTCAGCCCTAGCCCAATATCATATTTAGACAGGTCACAAAATAGATTTCGAAAAAGCAAAAACCATCTCTCCTATCCACTCCTTAAAATCGAAAATTATCCTTGAAGCCATGGAAATTGAAAAACGCAATAACAGCTTAAACATGCGCGATGACGCTACAAGACTGCCGGTAACATGGCTACCGCTGCTTCAGCGACCCCCGTGCCAACCGATCCCGCTCAGACCTCATACTGATACTATGTATCATCATCATCATGCAACCACTTTTGTCCACTGCTGGACATAGGTCTCTCCCATCTTTCGCCACTCTTCACGGTTCTGTGCTTCTATCACTTATCTTCTATCTACTATGTTACTATATATATATATATATATATATATATATATATATATATATATATATATATATATATATACATATACTATAATAACTTTGAATAATTGAATAATAATAAAATATTTATAATTTTAGATGTGTTCCAAAACATTCAAACTCAGCTGGATCTCTAAGTTTGGAAAGTTATGTGTTCAATTTATTATACGAAGTAAGCATACCATAATATTGGATTTTTTTTAGTTTAATTTTTTTCATAAAAATAATTTAAGGTTCAATTACCTACACCCGGAAAAAGCCTGTTGGTTCACTTGCCACCGTCAGATCCTCAGTTACCACCGACAAACGTTATAATACAAAATTCTTTGCCTCCCTTGGAACTACCACATCACGATTACCCTCTTAGATTGCTGTTTTTATGGTTAGGAGTCGACATCGCTGTGCAGCTATTTACTTGTCTATTATTAGAGTATCAGGTACTCTTGAGGAGTACAGGTAAGTCGGAATTCCATATTTTTATTTAACAATTTGCTCAAAAAGTACAGAGGGACAATACTAACTCAGACCAGAAAAACATATTTGTCTCAATTAAATCGAAGAGTATAGTATCACTAATCGTTAACACAAAATCTATCGGTATCGAAAGGCAGTCAAACCGGATCAAGAATTCCACAGAAGAGCTATGAAATTCCACAAACAAGGGATCTACCTGTTTTATGAAATGATCCCTTGTTTATGTAATTTCACAGCTCTAGCAATAGATCCACGCTGAGCTGAATATTAATGAGTCTCTTAGATTACTTGTTAGACTATAAGTGGTTACGTTTCTGCTTCATATGTAACACAGATTTTATTAGTGTTATATAACAGATCAGTTTCATTTGTATGGTTAACTTTCTGGGAAAATCATCAGTCAGGACTAAATAGTAGTCAAAACCTATATAACTGCAGATATACGCCGATATATCACAATTTTTTGGTAGAAAAATAAGAATGAGATTAAAAATATTACAAGGTCAAAGAAGCCAACAAGTATTGGTAATAGAGAACTGATGGCAAATGATGTCATCAAACAAGAAATAACCAGCATACTACAATAAAAAATAAAGTGAACACCAAGCAAAGAGGAAGGTATTGAAAGAGAATAAAAAATATATTCAAGGACGTTCAGGAAACAAAATTGAATGCAGTAAAAACAAAAATAAGTACAGATGGTTGTGTTTCGATTCACTTCAAGTCTCTCGCCATTCTCCTACATGTATTTCAATGTTTACATTTTATCAGGAAAACTTAGTGAGAGGACTGAATATGCTTATTAGACAGAATTATTACTTTTCAACTTTTATGCAGAGGAAATATTTAAGGAAGCTTTAATGGGGCAACAGAAGGAATTGCAGTGAGTGGTGTAACCATGAACAACATTATATATGCCAACGATAGCTTAAATCTTAATAGTGGCTAACTGCAGTGAGATCCTTCAAAATCTAATGAACAAAATAACTACGCCTGTGATCAATGAATTAAAATTTAAACTTAAGAAAAATACAGTATTAGAATAGAGAGGCAGTATTGGGTCCAACCATAGAAATTAAAACCTGAATAGAGTGAGTTCGAGCACTGTTGGTAAAAATGGATAACGTCCACTGCAGCCACGTTCGTAGTATCGACCTAGTATTTTTATATCATTCCAGAACTACTATATGGAGTAGAAGAGTCGATTCTAAGTGAGACTATGCTTAAATGGTTGGATACAGACTACTAAAAATATGCTGGGTCGAAGTAATCCATCACTTCCTTCTATACAGTAATTTAAATACATTATTTTCCATGGTCAAGTGATCAACTCAGAACAATTTAATTTATTATAGTAACTGTAATACTATTAAACATTTACAAATATTTTTTGTAAACATTTTAATTTTTAGTTAGCCTTTTTATTAAAATTTTTATTTAGATCACTTTTTTTAGATCCTCAAAAACTAATGGTTGTGGCTGAAGGCATCACTTCTTTGTTATTTCCGTTTACGTGGCCCCATGTATATGTGCCAATTATGCCAGCATCTTTGCATCATTTTCTGGACGCACCTGTACCTTTTTTAATGGGTAAGTAATTAAATAATCAATTATTACTTAACTTTTCAATTAAACAAAACACTGAAAATAATGCTTTCAATTTTCTTTATAATTTATTACTGTAAATTCTGTAAACTACACACGCTATTATTTGGGGCAAAGTTTATGGCAAAAGAGGACCAGAGAGAAGAAGAGAAAGAAGAAAGGCACTGTGAGGAAAAGAAGACACATACACACAATAACAGAAATTTCAATATAAGAAAAAAACATAAAATCGCTCTAAAAGTCAATTAAGAACTTTAAATCACAATTAAAATCGAAATTGATGGGAAAATACTAAAGCAGGAAGCAAGGTTTAGATGTCTGGTAATAGATATAACTAATTACGGAGATGTTGAAGAAGAAGTACGACAACAAAGGTTAAAAGCAAGTAAAGCGGCGGGATTTCTTAATGACACAATCTGGAAGAACAAACACCTAAGACAAGACACAAAAACAAGAATCTATTGGAGCCGGGGTTTTAACCTTATTTAGGCTTGCGCCTCTTCAAGGAATGGGGTACTGTTTTATAGGTGTGCAATAAAGTTTTGGATGAGATCTTGCCCAGTTTACCGGACAACACTGTGAGGAGATTAAACCTCTTTCTCACCCTGTCTAGGGTATCTTGAATGTCAGTTTTCCAGTTTAGAGTCCTATGAAAATGAACTCCCAAATAGGAAACCGAGTTTCTGAGAATAGGGAGAATCTATAAAGCAACAATTAGACGTATATTAACATACACGGCGGAGACAAGACCTGATACATCTAAAACGAGACGACTACTAGAAACAACAGAGATGAAAATACTTCGACGATTATCAGGGAAAAGTCTGTTGGATAGGGAGAGAAGCGAAAAGATGAGAAGAGCGTGCAATATAGAAGACATAAATGGATAGGTGACAAAACGGAAACAGGAGTGGAAAGAACACATTAGTAGAATGGCAGAGGATAGGATAGTACGAATAGCACGAGATAAGTCAACAAATGGACGAAGAAGTATTGGCAGACCAAGAAAAAGATGGTGCGATAATTTAAACAATTTAGGAGGCTAATATTGAAAAAGGAACAGGCTTTATAGCCTATATACAAGAAGGAAGAAGAAAAATGTGGAACTTATGTTGCTCCTTGGGTTGCAAATCGATTAATTCGATTATTCGATAAACGGATTTCGCCTTATACGTTATAATATTCGATTACACGTTTACAAACTTCCTGCACCAAACAAACACCACTCTGATGCTTCAATAAGATAGGTTCAAAGTTTTCTAACGGTTTGTGGTCGGACGTCTCAAAGGAAAAACCGAACTTGTAGTATCCCAGAAAAGTCTAAAGGGTCAACAGTATATCTATAATGTTCTAGGCGAACATATCTTGCGTCCGACTTGTGGGATTTATTGGGCAGATGTACTTGGAATTGCCTAAATTCACCCGAAACTCTCCAGCAGCTAGAAGAGGACCATTAATTGAAGACTGCATCAATATTCACAAATAACATCTTGGAAGGACCATGCAAAGCCTGTCAGGAAAGTTTCACCATCACGCTGGTGGAAAACACAAATTCAAAACACTATTCTTTTATGGAAGAAATTAAGAGAGAAATAAAATGCATCTATCACATTGTTTTTGGATTGTCCTAGGTCCAGTGATGCCCTGTGGAGTTCCTCGTAAGAGGTGTCACTAGAAGATCCATACCTTTCTGAAGAAGTATTGTATATATAATCCAGATGATTCATAGATTTCGAAAGTTTTTATTGCCCATTTTACTGCATAAAAGGTTCACTGCATAAAAGATTCAATTAGCCAACTCCTATTTTTCTATGAAAGTACTAAGTACTAAAAGAGAAAGAAAATGCATCTATCACATTGTTTTTTTAATAAAATCTTAGATGACTAGACAATACTGTATTATAAGTTGCTCAAAATTGGATTGTGAAGATTGTTCTTTAAATTAACAGTACATATACAAATGATATCTAGAACTTATATTTTGATTGAACAGTCAAAAACTGTTTAACTTAATGACACTTCAATAAAAAGAAGAACCGATTCCAACATGAACCAGTAATATGATATTCTTGTTATAAAAATACATGACTTAATTAAGACAAATCATTAAAATTAAATAAAAATATATTTTGATTAAATGTTGCGTTCTGCACATACGATGACCTCAATATAACAATTGGGGTCATCCTGAAGGGGAGAGAAGATATTCTGTTCAATCTAGAACTCGCTGATTTCCCCCTTTCGGATTGTGTATGTAAATCCCCATAGAAATAATAAGCAAGACGATCGTATGAAATTCTATTTAAAAATAAGTAAAATCAGTAAACAAATTATATACATTTAATTACAACAACTCCCTTATATCTTCAATTTAAAATACGCGTGACAAGTGCGTTAAGAATGGTGAACGAATTAACGTAAAAACACACTGTTTGGAACTAAATATGGTACGATGGATATCTATCTATACATCACACAAACAGGAATATGCTAGAATACGATACGACAGGCACTACCAAAGTCAATTCAATAGAATACTTTTGTGTATATATAAAGGCAAACAAACCAGACAATATTATAAGTAATAAGCATAGTTACACATATCAATTAATAGTAAAATAAAATATACAATTAAACTATACAGTAAACACGCAACACGCTAAAATGAATGTTTATATATACGTAAAATGTTATTTTAAAAGTTCAAATCACGACACAAATACGAAATAGCTAATTCAGCACACAAGATGAATTTCTTAACAATATGCATATACCAGTAAACAGTACTCGATATATGCAGCAATGTAATTTTGGCAACAAATATTATAAGGTGTACTTTGCCCCATGAAATGATAGCACCACCGCTATCGCAAAATCGTCTTCAGCGACGCACAGAAACCACACAAAATTGATAATGCAACCTTACTGCATTTTTACGACTCTCTCGGCCGCAAGACCGATACCAAGTGTCAGGTACTCTTAACCCAAACGCACACATACACATCTGTGTTGGTTCGAAGATAAAATTCGACTATGACTATTCTTATCTCAAATACACATCTGTGTCATTTTGCAGATGGCCCGTCTCGTAAATTAGTAGTTTTTAACACAGATGCACCCTTGTACATGGAATCTTGATATACGGGGAGAATCAAAACTACCACAAAGTCTGTTAATATTATATAAATGTTTATATATCGTTGCGAAACTGCAACATTGTAATATTATGAAATACTTTACTATCACAAACGATTTTAATCAAAAGTAATTGTTTTAGGGTTGTATGCAACATCGGAAAATCTCAAAGTGGCGTCAGAGGCTAATCTGTGTTATGTAGATATAGATAAATGTAAAGTACAGCTACCCGAAGAGATGGCAGCATTTCCGCATTTAGAGCCATTCACTGCTGAAATTTGGTCTGTTCTTGATAAGTACAGCGTGCATGTACCTAACAGTGAATTCTCCAGAAATACTCAGGTATACAAGTCAGACTATATTTTATTACATGTGTTATATTATATCGATGCCTCAGAAGCCAATCGGTGTAAGTCAATAAATCTTTAAAATGAGATAATAAGATGTTTGTGAAAGCAGTTGCAGAAAAATAAAAAGTCATTAGAAATAAATAAGCAGTCTTTATTTGTCATAATATAAGTGTTATATTTATAAATACAGACAAGGAAATTAAAAAACTTTCATTCTTTTTGAAAAATAACAACTTTTCACCAAAAATATTGACTTATGTGAAATGTCCATCGAAAATAAAAAAAAACAGGTGTGGCAGTTCAGTGGGACTGCCGGTAGAAGTTATACTTCTATACACGCGTTCGCCGTTAAAAATTTATATAGGCGTCAATCTGCACAATCATTACATATGTAATGCTATAGGTAAGAGAGAGCGTTGTATATATGTTGTAAATTTTAATTTTATTTTAAAATTTATGTTTTTTGCGTATATTACATATATTTAATAAGATTAACGTGAGGTTTTTAAATATTTCAAAAAAAAAAAAAAAAAAAGAAAATAATCACTGTTTCGGTAAAACAGTGATTATTTTGAAATACAAAAGCCTAAAATAATTTGAAACGTTTAATTTTAAATAATACAAAACATATCACATAAATAATAATATTAATACATATTATATTATATATAATATTATATATATATATATATATATATATATATATATATATATAATATATATATATATATATATATATATAATATATATATATATAATATTATATTATATATATAATAGGTTTCCTATGGCTAGTAATAGGTTTCTTAACTATCATTCTTGCCATCCGTTCAAATACAAAATAAATCTTATAAAAGCACTCAGCTGTAGGCTACATAGGTTAACACATCCTGATAACAAAAGGGATTCTCTTTTGTTACTCAGAAATATACTATCTGACAATTCTTACCCTACATCTCTCATAAATAAATACCTTTTTTCAACAAGTTTTGGGTCTTCTATTGATGATTTACCTGATGGTGATCAACTAAGAATGATTTCTAATAATATTATTAACAACAGTACTCTACTTTCTCCTAACATTGCAACTTCCACCACCCATTACTCTTCACTACCCTATTTCCCATATGTTACTGAAAAGCTTATTAAATTGTACAAACAGAACAATATCCCGGTTAAGATTGCTATCAATAATGCTAAGACTGTCAGGAACTTGTTTTCTAAAATTAAAACACCTCTTTCCCTTTTGGAACAAGTGAATGTAGTCTATCACATACCCTGTTCTGAATGTGATGCATGTTATATTGGTCAGACTGGCCGTTCCCTTAAAGGACGCCTTACTTCACATCGTAGTGACATTAAACTTTCTAAACATACTTGTGCCCTTGCAGAACATGCAATCAACACCAAACATACTGTGAATTTTGATGATGTTAGAATTCTCTGTAGAGAACGTAACCTTAATAAGAGACAATTTATGGAGATGTGTCATATTTTGAAACAACCTAATGCATTAAATAAGAGAACTGATATCAGCAACTTAAGCCAAATTTACCATGCACTAATACTACAAAATTGATTCTTCCGTATTCTACTTTTAATTATTGGTTTCTTCTTCAACTTCTTTTATTATATCATAACATTTATGTTGACATCTATAAAACTTTTCCTTCAATCTCACCAGCTGATTATCATTTCTGACAGTCGAGCTTTCAAATACTTCATTTCCATGATATGATCATAACAGTCAAGAACCCTAGCCGTGCCGTTGTTAATATAACAATTCAAAATTGACAATTATATTTTTTGATAGATTTAATTAATCAATGTTTTCAAAAGTGAAATTTAAAACAAATTAATATAAAATTAGTTAAATTGGGAATCTTCCGGCGTTCTGTGTTTCTGTGTTTTTGCTGATATATTTAGTATATTAATTTTTGATGTTTCTTTGCAATAACCACATTTTAATGCTACAGATCTTTTAAAGGTAAGATCATTTACTTAATTGTTTTTCATATTAGATGTATCGCTAATAACACTCTTTTAGATGAACTGATGATGCTTATTGAACAATGGGCGAAACGTCTTCAATAAATAGATAAAGTAGCACAACTCTTGTCTTTTTTATCTCCAAATTGACCGAAAACATCCCATTCACTTACGAGTGCACATTTTTTTATATTAAATTAAACGGTCATATTCCTTAAAGATATATATATATATATATATATATATATATATATATATATATATATATATATATATATATATACAATATTGTATATATAATATATATAATATTAAATATATATATATACAAAAGAAACATTTTTATTCTCGAGAGAGGAAGAGAGAGAAAATATATCTTCTGTCTCTCTCTTACTCATTATCTTACATATGTAATGGTTTCACAGATTCACTCTCATGCAAATTTCCAACGCCGACCGTGCGTATAGAAGTATAACTTCAAAAAAAAAATTAAATATTCTCATGACTTAACTTAAACAGCCACACGAAATAGAACAATATAACTGAGTACGTATTGTTTAATTGATATATTCTCCAGCATCTGATAATTCTGAATCATTTTCTCTTGCTGATGCAGCTCTCGTTTGATTTATTGTTGGCAACTTTCTGTAGAATGAGTGATAATGTGGTGGAATAAATTTCAAGACATCAATCATGCCTTTCTTTTTAATTTGCTTCACTGGTCTACGCTCAGAATACAAAAGATCTTGAACTACATTAAACAAAATTCGAGGCCTTCCCTTTGATGCTGGTTTTGAAATATCAATTTATATTTATGAACGATACCTGCAATGTTTGTTTATAAAATATAGAGTTTGGTTTATGTTTGCTGTACCCTAACCATTTTATTTGTAACAAGTTCACTTTTTGACCATTTATATTAATTTTTCTCTCTTCATTTCAGTGACCAGAAACGGACTTTTGTTTTTAACATTTTTTACAATATCAATCCAGTCATTTGGACCATAAATAAATTCTTTCTTTTCTGCTCTTTTTTCAATGACACCAAAATCAGCATCATTTGAAAAATAGCTGTGTCCTGACAAGAAATTTGTAATCAATATAATCAACTTTCATGTCAGTGTCTTGTACAAGTTTCTGGAGGGCTAAGGATAACTTTATATTTCGATTCTGCCTGTACAACAATCGGAATACATGATTATGTGTTTATCTTTAGAAACATGTTGCTTAAGGTGCTTTACAAGGCATGCTGCTCTTTCCTGGGACCCTCTAGAGTCCTCAGTTTCATTCCACACGTACATAAAACCACTATTATCATTAAAACTATGAACGCCCAAGTTGTAAACATACATGTTCAGTTTGTAATAAGCCACTGACACACTCAATTTTGGAAAAGGAAGTGCTTTTTCTAAATCAAACGTAAAAACGTAATTTTCTTCACTTCTATCTCCGCTTAAGAAATTTCTTGCACTGTCTGCCTTCCGCAAATGTAGTTCTTTATCTAAATTTGCTACTCTTTTTTTCTTTCTCAGTTTGCTTAAAAATTAACTTAATCTGTAGTGAATGTCACAGCTGACATGTATGCTTTGATGGAAGTTTAAATTGCAAATTGGGCTGAGTAGAGAAAACATGGTACTACATCAAACTCTTTAACAAGAACTACGTCTTCTTGTACACACTTTTCTACATACACATATACATTTTTTTAATGGTTAAGTCAGAGTGTAGATATCTCCTGTTGGGTGTATCAGATCCTGTGTAATGGCTCTGATATGCCGGAAATAACTTTATATGCCCTTTTACTTTTGACACATCAATTTTATTGGTGCTCTTATCAATACACCCTGATACTTCCGAACAACAGATATTTTATAGATTCGATGATCACTAACCTGAAATGTGTCCATAAAGAATTTTTTGCAGACACGTATAGACATGTTGGTTGTTGTTAAGAAATATTTATATGATTTTGCTTTTGGAACCCTGGAGCAGTTCCTTGCACGGCGCTGCTTAATATTCGTAGTGTGAACGATTCCTCGAAGGTAAATGTTTTGTTACCCAATCCATAAAATGACTTGAAAATAATATGTCTTCTGGGTTAACATTTTGAAAACAACGCCTTGCACAATTACAAATCTGCGTTTTTGAATATTTTGGCACTCACAATATTGCCATTTCTATTTACATACTGTTTGCCACAACTTCGTTTAGATTTGTTAACTGTTCTTTTCCATTCATTCTCATTACGCTTACGCTTTCTATCTCGAACTCTATCTTGCCCATTTTCTTCAACATTTTCCAAATCATTTGCAACGTCCTCTTGGTTTGTTACATTTACTTGAGAAGTATCTGAAAAAACGTTAAATTTATATCGAATTTCAATAATAATATAATCTAAAACTGTCAAATCTTAACTTAAGTGCTAAGTTTACATACAATTTTGAGGTTAGAATTTAGTAAATAAGTACTTACCATCATTAGAAGAACTTTCTGGTTTATATTCTGAACCACTATCGGAATAGGGATCACAATCTGATAATACAATTATCCAAATATTTCACAGGTCTTTTCATGCAAGTCGATAGATGGTAGATGGCGATATTTGTTATGGCATCAAATAATTTTTCTAATATTTTTAGATGTTAGATTAAGTAAGTCATTAAATTTGAATGACTTACTTAATCTGACTTCTGAAAATATTAGAAAATTAATTTATTAATTATATTATAATGACTTCCTTAATCTGACTTTTGAAAATATTAGAAAATGAATATCATGGCAGAACAGATACCGCCATCTATCCAATAAAATCTAAAATAGTGACTTATGTGTATGGGCAACTGAAACATTTGACCATTTTATATGTGTTACATCTCATAAGTCATTTTTAGGGAGAATGTGACTTACACCGTTTGACTTCTGAAGCATCCATATATGAGTGTCAAAACGCACAATTTTTACCTAAAATTTGTTCGACCAAAAATTAGTGAGCTATTTTTTACTGTGCTCCATGAAAATAGAGCGGCAAGCTGTAGTTTTGGATGAGCTATAGACGTGAAATAATCGTGAACTGCCACTGTGTGTGAAATTCGAGTTAATGCTGCAAAAAATAATATTTTTTAACAGAAATTACAGTAGACTCCCTCTATAACGAGAACTGAAATTACGAGAACTGGCAGACTAATTACCTCGTTATAAGCCGATCTCGTTATATCAGACAACAATAATAATCAGTGCATACATATGAATATGTAGTTTTTTAAAACATTAACCTCCTATAGTGAAGCCATTCGGAGCAATATAAGATGCTAATAAATATTGTTTGAATGGCGTTTTGAAAAAAAGTTGTTTACTTTTATTGTCAATGAAATACGTTAAAACAAAAAATCTGTATAAAGCGTGTATTTTCAAGGATAATATAAACTACTGCTTCTGCAATTGGAAGAAGTCTGTCATTTTTGACTGCTTTAAATTGTCCAGTATTATTCTATCTATCATATTTTCTAAAGATGTGAAACAGTTGTATTTATTGTAAAGAAGTTTATTGCGGGTGGCAGTTAAGTTTATTGCGGGGCAGTTAAAACGAGTATTTATTTATAACCACGGCCGGGTCTAAAACGTAAAAAAACACGTTTCTCGATCTTATATTTTCTCTCGTTATAACCAAATTTGCCTCGCTATAGAGGGTTATACTTCAATAGAAATTTCACGGGACATCTAATATACCTCGTTATAAGCGAAACCTCGTAATAACCGTGTTGGTTATAGAGGGAGTATACTGTAGTAAGTAGTATGCCAAGTTTAAAAAAACTTCTTTCTGATTCTTGCTTGTTACAAAACTTCTCGACAGACTCGATTTTATGCCTGCTGAAGATCATTGAATATCATTTTATTATTTATCTTTATAAAATACGGAGTGTTATACATCTGAAAGTATGAGTAACTATTTTTTCTCTCTAAAAGCAAATTGTTCATTTATAATAAATTTTTCGGTGTATATTGGGTCTCTTCAGGTAGAGATAAAAATCGAAGGCAGGCTCGGAGAGAAAAATATAGGATTCTTATCCAAGAGGCTCACTGTACAGAACGGACACACTGCGCAGCGGCATCTACTTTGGATGACAGATCCTGTGTGTCTCTCAATTACTTATCAACCGCTGAAGTATATATATCTTATATATTTATATATATATATATATATATATATATATATATATATATATATATATATATATATATATATATATATATATATTCCAGAAACATTTCTGGAATTCCCTTTAAAGAGGGTGTCTTTAAACGGAATGGATGTCTTTATCTCTCAGAGGCTGTCTTTGATTTATACCGCTACCTAACGAGACTCAATGTAGACCGAAACATGTAGTATCAAAAGATTTTTATAGCGAACATGGATGCTTTATGGTGTTTAATAATCCGCTCTATATAAAACGAATTACAATTTGTTTCACCTTGTTAATTATTTTTTTGTTTTAATTTTTTCATTTTCCGGTGCAAATTGTGTAGATTTAGCATTTATTTACGGTTTTTCTTACCTTCAATATAAATTCGATATAACTGTAATTCTAATAGTTCATACTATTTTTATTGGTCATGTATTCAAACAAAAGTTTGTTATAGTATATTCCCGACTATCAGATTCATATAAGTTATTACTTTTAGGAAATAATCTCAAGAAGCAGTACATTACCGGGTCGTCCACACAACCTGCGAAAACTGTCAATTCATGATACTCTAGATAACGAACGGCCTCCTTCTCCTCCTGGTTCAGCCAGATCGGAGGCTCTGCAGAGAATAGCGGACATAGTTCGCAGGACTGGTGTAACTTTAGAGCCAAACGAAACAAATCAACCCTCAGATTCCTATTTTGAAGATCTCAGATTCAACAATGCACTTAGAGAGATATTTTTAAATAGATTTGTGCACATATTTCAATCCTATGAGAATTTTGTTATATTTCCTAATCAGGTAAGCTGTATATGTTTTATTTATTAAATATTAAGTTTGATTAAAGCCATATCATTATGGCTTGGAATGAGAATACATTGCAAATAATGAGTTTTTCGAAAACTTACAAAATTACAGTAAGTGTTCAAAATGCCCTCCGTTTTCGCGAATACACAAGTCTATTCTTTTTTCTAAAGATTCCATTAACCTTCTTAACGGTAGAGGATCAGCTATGATGTCATTAAATTGACGTTGAATTCTTTCTTCCAATTCTTGGCGTGAATTTACCTCTGTAGCATAGACTTTTTCCTTAATATACGACCAAACTGCGTAGTCCAAAGGGTTAAAATCGCATGACCGGGAAGGCCAATGAATCGGAGCTTCTGCACCTCTACCAATCCATCGATTCGGAAAATGATTACTCAACCAATTACGCCACCTTCTATCAAAGTGTGGTGGAGCTCCATCGTGCATAAAAAATAAAGATCTTCGCTCGTTTAGCGTTAAATCTTCTAATATCTCGAATAAGGAATTGTTTAAAAAATCAAGATACATATCACCATTTAAATTTCCAGGTAGAATATGATAACCTATTAATTTGTTACCTAAAGTTGCTGCCTAAACAATAACTTTAAATGAGTGTTGGTAATGTGATACCCTTTTAACTCGTGGATTCTCATCACACCAGTAGTGTGCATTATGGGAGTTAAACATACCTTGTCGCGTAAAGGTGGCCTCGTCCGTAAAAAGAATGCATTTTAAAAAATTTGGATTGTGGGCTGTCCTTTGTTGCAATGTTTCACAAAAATCCACTCTAACCGGTAGATCATCTGGCAAGAGCTCTTGGACTTGTCTGTAATGATAAGGATGTAATTGTGTTCTTTCAGTATCCGCCAAGTACTTGAAGAAGAAGTATTTGTTTGTCTTGCTATATTCCTTACGCTAACTGTTGGATCTTGATCAAGTAAATTTAAAATATTATTTTCTTTATTAATTGTTCTTGTTGTTCTTGGTTTACCAGAATTTATTTTATTTGGTCTCACATTCCCAGTTTCTCGACAACGTCGTTCAACGGCTCTAAATGTTTTTTTACTTGGTAAGTTTCTTCTAGGAAACTTTTCTGCATAACGTGTCACAGCTGCACTAGAACATCCTAAACATTCGCCTAAGGTTAATAACATGTCAGTGTATTCAACATTTGAGTACATTTTGATTTGATTTTACAAATAACAAGGTTTCAAAACTCTAATTATTGTTGATTTATCGTCATAACAATCAATAAATGCCAGATTTCCATGGCACACTTGGAGAAAATAGAGGTATACCTATTAGAACGTTATCATTACTACCAGCATAAATTATTACTTCATAATTTTCAAATCAAAATATTCCGAAAACGGTACACAGTATCGAGTTTTACCAATAGTACCTTTTTCGTGTAAAATTGAATGATGTTTAAGTTTACTTGAAATTTTGATTAATAATTATACTCTTAAAAAAGTTATATTGACTAATACTTAGTACAATCCGTGTAACTAGCGCCCTCTATGAGAATCAGATATAAAAACAAATTCATGGGATGTATCAGCTTCCAAAACATATTCGTATAAAATTTAATTACAATGTTGCCAGTAGTTTCGGCAAAATCTTAAAAAAAATGCGTAAATTTTTTTTTCTTCAACGCCCTGTATCTTGAAAACGGATGGCGTTACAAAAATTTTTTACTAAGCAAACCCCAATTATTTTTCAGTTTTTTACCTACCCTAGAGACGGGGTTACCTTTTTTGAAACACCCTGTATATTTTAAATGTTTAGTTTACAGCTAGAATATTATTTCTGAATGCTCATGAATCTTTTTATTATAGGACAAAGAAGACTGGTTTAATAATAGAGACTCCATGCAAAATTTTGACAAAGCTTCTTTTTTATCAGATCAACCCGAGCAAGACAGAATGTTTTTGTGGAGGTTTCTCGAATCTCAAATGTTCGCAACGCTTATAGATAATAAAATTCTGTCTATATGGGGAGAAGTCGACTGTAACCTTACGATATTCGATAATAGAATAAAAGTACTCAAGAAACGATTTGGAAACGAAATGAGATCGGTATGCTACGAGCCCTGTATTAACGCTCACGATACTCAAAAACCGATTGATAGAAGACTGGCGTATCCCGATTTCGAGTCTCCACTGCCTAGGGAGATACTGAGCTCCAGAATTATTGCTTGTCGACAGTTTCCTATTTTAGGTAATAATTATTTTAAAATTATTGTTTTTCTATTGCGATAATCGTTATAAAGCGAGAGACAAAAAAAACTTTCTAAACTTTTATTAAAATAATTATTTTTGAATATTTTTCCGTTCTAGATTTTGTACCATTAACAGTACTTCCTATAACATTAATAAAAAAAAACAATTATTTAATAAAAACATATTTTCAGATAACGAAATACTGAACAAAACTCCCATAGTAAACAAAGGAAGCATACCGAGGGCTAGTGCTTTAAAAAAGGGACTTAGTTTTTCTAAGCCGCCTGTTGGGCCTAATGATAAAAATTTGAAAAGTTCTAATAATCAAGACGTTTCACCCGCCGTGATAGCACAGGCAAACTGGACATTTGTCGAAAAACTTTTAAAAGTAAGTATAAAATGTTTTTGGTATATCTTTTCTTTCATTATATTTAATGGTTTCATGTATAAAGCAGTTATACAACATAATATCTGAGTATAGGATGTATATTTTGATGAAACATAAAATGAGCTAATACTAGAACAACTGAATATCAAGAATACACGTTTTATGAAGAAAAAGGGGTAAGAGAGGGGACTCCTTAAGGGCTATTAAAGAGGGAGGACTTAAGGTTAGCAGGTCGAAAACTAAGTAACTGTAGTTGAGAGTAACAGGAATGGTGGGGGACATTGTTTGGGGGAAAATTAGGACAAGTAGAATTTAAATACCTTGGATCCTACATAACGGAAAATGGGACACTAGATCGAGAAATTGTCCAGCACAACAGGATACATAGTCTATTACAGAAATCGGTTGAATTATTGGGTAAAACCAAGTCAGAAAAAAGAAATCATTGGTTTGATCATAAGTGCGAAATGGCCGCAAATAGAAAGAACGCAGCATATTAACGCAGGTTGTACACGGAGAAAAAAAGAAGAGTATAGACGTCTTAGAAGAGAGGAAAAACGTATCCATCGACGCCGACGTAAGAAGAGGGAATACGAACAGGACACTCTCAATGAGATACAAAGTTTATTCGATAACAATGAAACGAGGAAATACTACAAATCGTTAAATAATAGCCGTCGAGAATTTAAACCACGATTAAAAATTTATAAAGACACTAACGGTGAAAATCTACGTCTACATAATAAAAACTCAGTTCCAACATTTCAGCGATCATCTAAATATAAACGATATTGAAGGAGGTTACAACATAGACAATCAACAAAATCTACGTCAACTACACAGTGAAGACCCAACAAGAGAAGAAGTGTCAAATGCCATCCTAAACTCAAATACAATAAAGCGCCAGGAATCGATCAAATCTGTTCGGAAATGTATAAAAAAAGGTAGTAATCAACTTTTTGCAGCAATCCATAAACTAATAGTACTTATATGGGGGAATGAGTTGGTACCAGAAGAGTGGCCAAAGGGAATAATATGTCCGTTGCATAAAAAGGGTGATCAACTGGAGTGTAAGAACTATAGAGGCATTACTCTGTTAGCATCTGCATATAAAATCTTTGGCAATGTATTGTTTGAAAGACTTACAACATTTTACAAAGGATATTGTTGGTCAATATCAATGATGATTTACTGCTGGAAAGTCAACTACACATCAAATTCAAGCACATAGGCAGATTCTAGAAAAGTCACTAGAATATAACATAGATACACACCATCTCTTCGTCGACTTCAAAGCAGCCTATGACAGTGTGAAAAGAACTGCAGTATATATTGCAATAATAGACTTTGGGATCCCACCTATGTTAGTTAAGTTAACCCAACTAACAATGCAAAACGTAAGCAATAACGTAAGCTCATGCGTTAGAACTGAAGGAGAAAACTCTACGTTCTTTGACATTAATAATGGTCTAAGACAGGGGAACGCGCTGGCGTGTCTCCTTTTTAATATTGTCTTGGAAAAGACAATCAGACAATTATTATATATTGAATGGAACTATTTTTAATAGATCGACGCAAATTCTCGCATTCGCTGACGATATAGTTATAGTAGGCAGAAGTATGAGAGACATGGTGCAGTGTTTTAGAAGGCTTGCGGACGCGGCAAGTGAATTAGGACTTGTGGTAAACGAGGAAAAAACCAAATACACTTGCGTGCATAGAAATCGGCCCACTGTAAACTTTTGACTTTAACCATATTTTTTTCAAGAAATATTCATCAGATCACAAAAACAAATATACTGTTTGAAAGACAATTTAATATGCTTTAATGTGAGTATAAATTTATCAAGAAGGCTTATCGTTTACATGCGTAGTAACCGGTAAACAAATGAAACGTGTTTATGTGGTGATCGTCACGAAAATAACAAATTTGTCTAATTGTAAAAGTATTGCCTTTGCAAGTGAAATTTGCATATTATTCGTTTTTCATAATCTCAGCAGTGTTCAAGTGTGTTAGTTTAATGCATACTACACCACAAAAAGCCGCCCAAGTTATTGCTCTAATCGAAAATGGACTTAGCCAGCGAGCTGTTGCTAGACAATTGGATATGACACGCGCAGCGGTTCGAAGAGTGTGCCAACGTTATGAGGAGACTGGATCCTTTCATAGGCGACCTGGAACAGGCAGACGGCGATTTACAACCGCTCGTGATGACCGCTTTATTGTGTCAACAACATTAAGAAATCGTCACCTTAATGCCCTTCAGGTGCTACGACAGCTCCGTGAGGTGCGAAGAGTGGCTGTTAGTCAGTGGACAGTGAGACAAAGACTGCGGGAAAATAACCTGACCCCTAAAACAGCTGCGATTGGTCCAAAACTTACTCCAGCTCATCGGCAAGCACGCCTGCGTTTTGCGCAGGATCATCGGAATTGGACGTTGGAACAATGGGGATCTGTTCTGTTCTCAGATGAGACCAAAATATGCCTCTATGGTAACGACCGAAGAAGGAAAGTGTACCGGAGACCAGGAAAGAGATTTGCAGAATGCTGCTTTGAAGAGCGGAGTGCTTATGGGGGTGGTTCCTGCATGATCTGGGGTGCAATTTCTATAGGAGCACGAACCGATCTTGAGTTCATTCGTAGGGACGACCGTGTTCACGGAAGAAGAGGTTTAACGGCTGCCAGATATATCGAGGAGATTTTAGCAATTCATGTGGTACCTTACGTCGACTACATTGGAGACGAATTTATCTTTATGCATGACAATGCAAGGGCACACACCGCAAGAATCGTGCAAGATTACATTGCAGAAGTCGGTTTTCAGGTTATAGACTGGCCAGCAAACAGTCCTGACCAAAATCCGATCGAACATTTATGGGATGAGCTAAAACGAAGAATTCGAGCTAGACTTCATACCCCAGACTCGATCCCAGAGCTTATTCTTGCAGCAGAAGAAGAGTGGCTTAACATCCCACAAGCAACAATAGCAAACTTGATTAGATCTATGCCTAATCGTATGAGAGATGTTATTAGGGCAAGAGGAGGTCATACCCATTATTAAAAAATTAAGTGTTAAGTTTTAAATTGTCAATAACCCTATTTATGTTAATAATAAAAAAGCTTAATTTGCTTAATGAATTCATTTCACTATGTTAAACATAGGAATCCGAAATAAGTTTTCATAAATTTATACTCACATTAAAGCATATTAAATTGTCTTTCAAACAGTATATTTGTTTTTGTGATCTGATGAATATTTCTTGAAAAAAATATAGTTAAAGTCAAAAGTTTACAGTGGGCCGATTTCTATGCACGCAAGTTTATATGTTGGTTTCTAAAAACCCAAATATCCAACAGGGAACTCAAATTAACCACCATACCTTTGAGCAAGTCAAAGAATTCACTTATCTTGGATCGCTAGTAAATGCAACAAACACAAGCGACGAAATAAACAGACGCATAGCAATAGCAAACAGGACTGTTCACGGTCTACAGCAATTTTTTATTACAAATTTAATTTTTTAAATGCTTATAACTAATAAACTAATAAATATCCACCCTTTTTTCAAATCATGTTTTGTTTTTTTTTTAAACCAAATCAAACAAACTTTGAAAAATTAAAATCGGTCCATTAGAAGTATTGTAAATTTATTTTTTTGCTTGTGCTCAACTTAAAAATATTTAAAGCACCTTATTTTAAAGCTATGATTATAATTTTTAAAATGAATTTTGGAAAATTAAGTTTTATCAATTTTTGACGAAGTTCTTCTTCTTCTTCTTCTTTAAGTGCCATCTCCGCGACGAAGGTTGGCAATCATCATGGCTATTCTGACCTTCGAGGCAGCTGCTCTGAACAATTGCCTTGCGCTGCAACCAAACCACTCTCTCAGGTTCTTCAACCAGGAAACGCGTCTTCTTCCTACGCTTCTCCTACCCTCTACTTTTCCTTGAATTATGAGTCTCAAGATGTTGTATCTTTCGCCTCTCATCACATGTTCGAGATATTGCAATTTCCTTTCTTTTATTGTATTTTCCATTTCCCTCTCTCTCTGCCTATTCTCCTTAACACTTCTGTATTCGTGACTCTATCTACCCATGGAATCCTTAACAATCTTCTAAATGTCCACATTCCAAACGCGTTAAGTCGATTTATTGTATTTCGGTTTAATGTCCATGATTCAGCTCCATAGTAGAGTACACTGTGTACATAGCATTTAATTAGCCTTATTCTGAGGGCCAATGTCAGATCTTTGCTGTATAAAATCTTTTTCATTTTCACTAAGTTGGCACGTGCTTTTTTAATTCTGACTCTTATTTCTGCAGTATAATCGTTATTTTCTGTGATGTGACGAAGTTATATAAGTTTAAAATGTACTTTTTAGGGTATAAAAAATGGTATTTGTTGATAACGATTATTGGATGGTATAAGACCAAAAAATTTAGTATAATGTTAAATGAAAATACAGTAATTTGAAATTGACCCAGCTGATGGGTCTTAACTCGCATCCAGTACGTTACTCAGCGCAACTGTACTCGCATTATGAAATATTAATATCTGTACAAAAAAAAATAACTTCTGTGTGTCTCGTAAATCTCAAATTATTCATTAATTGTTTCTGGAATAATAATTCACATATTATTTAATAATTTCAATTCTTTTTAATACGTGAATTACCACTTCTTTCAAAATATACCCCATAATAAATCATAAAGTATGGGTTGACCCTAAATTTATGCAAGTTAGTGTATTTTGGAAACACCCCGAATATTAATTTATCTTATTTACTAACAATGATTGTGTTATAATAAATTTGTTTTAATATAGGACTGTAAAGCAAAAACTAAAAGAATGCTACTAGCCAAATTGGGTGCCGAAGGTGTCACTTTATCCAGTGGTAACAACGCAGTGGACAGCTTTGGTGCCGTGGAAGAAAGTACGTTAATCACATCGTTGTGCGATTTTCTGGAAAGAGTTTGGTCCCATGGACTACAAAAGAAAAGAAGCAAATCAGCGCTGTGGTCTCATTTACTTGCCTACCAAGAAAAATATCAGTATCTCAACAAGAAAGAAAATCACTTCGGCACTAATGACGTCTCGAGTTTAACCACTAATTTGGAGAACTGGAGTGGACATTTGGAAGATGCTAAATTAAGATCTGAGTTACCCGAGTTGCCTTCGTCTATATTATTTGATATAACGTAAGACAATTTTTTATTATATTAAAATGTTTTTTTTTAATTGTATATATATATATATATATATATATATATACCCGGTATTTAGGCGGCACACGCCCTTCCGGTAGGGATCTATGGAGGAGTATCACCGAGCCGCAAGCCCTTATCTCTTGCCGTACTGCTCCACCATAGGCCGATCAGATACCAGCATATTCTAGACTAAGCCGCAGATTCATTTTAGAATTTTAAACTGCTGCGTTAGCCTTTTTGTTTTCTGTCACCGAGCTGGGGATCGAACTGACATCTCTCGCAGTGAAGCGAAGGAGAAGCCAGCCGCCCAGCCCGCTTGGCTATCCGATCGACATTTTTAATTGTATCATGTTAAAAAAAACATGATACTTAACAACAATGCTCGTTTCTGAACTGCAGAGGGTTAAACTTGCAAAACTAAAATATATTTTCGCTTATAATCCACCAGTTTTGGCAGAAACTATTTTTCAAAATGATAAATAAGAATATATTATTAGGTTTTAATTAACTTTTAGATACTTTTAAGCATTACAGTCGAAAAGTGACTTGTTGCGCGTAAAACAAAATTTTTTATTATTACATAAAGGTCGATTTATACATGTCCTTGCCGTGTCCGTTCCGTGTTATGACAGTGCCCGGCAGAAAAAAAACAATAATGTACTCTTATGAGTATATTTATATATTGGCGTTTTAGGGACGGGTCCGTCCGTGCCCGGCCTGAAATGAATCCCAAACGATATTTTTGTTTTAGACACTGGCGATGCACGGAAATGACACGGACCGGACTGACTTGTATAGATACGATTTTATTATTTTTTGAACGCGAGTGCCGGTAAACAGACCGGCAGGATATGTGCGGTTAGTATGTTATGGATTTGTATATGTATTAAAGTGAAAAGAAAAAAAGAGTACTGCGACATTTTAAAATATTCGTGAAATTTTGTTTCATCGTCCAATAATTTTCTGTACATTTTGAATTCTCCTTCGGTTTGTCTTTTTTCCACATAGCATGCACACTGATCTTCTTTGTTTCCGCCTTTTCTGCTTTTGCTCTTCCTCTTCATCAATTAATAATGCCACCAGGGTGAGATCTTCTATCCAAGCCGCCATATTTTCAACTATCTTTTACACAGAAATATGTAATAAAGTTTTCCTCTTTTATTCGGTCCGGTACGCACACTGCCACAACGCGGTTGTATGTAAATATAAAATTAAATATACCCGGACTCGGAACGGACACGGCACGGATATGTATAAATCGACCTTAATTCATTTCTTCCCTGACCGTAAAGCCGACGAGATCGAGCTCCTAACGTTAAATTTACCGTAGTATTGTCCCTATCCATCGCCTTCCTCCGCCAAGCAAGTTTACAATATTTCTCATGTCTTCATCGATGTTATCAAGGAACCTTGTTCTGGGTCTTCTTCTTCTCTGTATAATGGGTCTCTCCGTTCGGCTCGCAGAAATAATAATACGGCCGAGGTCAGAAGGCCCTGCCTGTCGTAAGAGGCAATGGTAGGAGGTAATGGGTAGGAATTGAGAGGTGGAGAGCCGTCGCTTGAGGTGTCGGGTCTGTAGAAACGCACTCGAGGCGCTTAGGCGTCACGGTCACCGGTCTACACTCCTAGTATCCGAGACGAGACTCTCGTGGGACCACTCTACTCTCATTCCAAGAGAACCAGGCGAGGTTGAACGAGCTGGGCCCTTACACACCTCTTTTGGCCTTACACCACCAATAGGGGCGTCGGTGTCTCGGCACGTACCCGCCTGGAGATTTAAGAGTGGTAGAGGAGAGATCCTCGGCGGCGACCTGTCTACGTGCGAGGTGGAAATTCCTCTGTCTGCGTCACCTATCCGCCCGTGGGAAGAGATAACGGACGGGTGAGGTAATCGCAACACAGGTACTACGGGAGAGGTGGAGCCCCGCGATGCGTATACAACGCGCCACCTTCATTTTGGTGTCGTAGTTTTCGTTTTCAGTAAATAATGAGTACCGCTTGATCAACACCTGCGTACTTTTACATCTTGGAACTTTATATAAGAGTTACAAAAGAGTCTTATTACAAAGTTCATTTTAATATTTTACATTCAATTTAATTTTTAGGAACATTCAAGCTATGACAGATGTAAAAACGGCAATAGGTATGGCCAGGGCTTGGGTACGACTAGCACTAGAAAAGAAACAACTCTCTAAACATTTTCGAACATTACTGTCCGATCAAAGTTTGCTCAGGACCCTGTACAAACGACTAGCTTTCGTACGATCCGAAGAAGAACGCGAACAATTCCTTTACCATTTGCTCTCTCTGAACGCCGTGGACTATTTCTGTTTCACCTGCACTTACCCAACAACTGGTAATATAAATTATTTAATATTTTTTGTTTCTAACGACGATGATTTTGTATCGATTTGTTAAATGGAATAAATTTGACTTATATTTTCAGTGATACCCTACCGGATTGTGATTGTACCAAATAAGAAAGGTACAACGTCGTCGGCAAATGTATGGATGGTTCTGTCAGGAACTCTTTCAGAAACGAATCGACTCGTAATTCCAAAAGCAACGTTGAATTTTGAATATAAGGTATTTATAATAAGTTAAACTATTTAACAGTTTCGAGATTTCTAGCGTGTACTTAAACGAGTAAACATCGTTTTGTGTTTGGCTCTGCTATTTCTGAATATGTAAAGATATTTGATAAAATATGATATAATTATTATAAACTTGTACAATTTATTTTATTCTACCTAGAGCAAAAAGGCATTGTGTGCAACATTTGTGAGTTCTATTTCAACAGAGTCCTCTTCTGCTCTAGTATGAGTAAAAATTATACAGATGAAGAATATAAATACATCTAGAATCACCGCACTAATTAAGCCAATGTTTTTATAGACGATCAACAAATCTAACGTACTCGCACAATATTTTCACGACAAAATCGAAAACATTGACTTCAATGCTCAAACAGTAATGCACTGTATATGTTTATCTCATTCCAATCTAATAACTCTCCCTTTTACCGAATAATATTGCGTCAATATTTCTTAAACATGTTCATCATACAATGCAGTCCGAACTACTCGAACTTATAATAGGGCTTTTCATCAGTCGCCATGTTTTTCTTACAGTCAGATTTGACAATTACGTATACTGGTTTATAAATTTATGGAGAAATATTTATTAAAAATAAATATTTTTTATTTAATAAAGAATTACATATTCCATAACAACACTGCTTCGTTGTTACTTTTCGTACAGGTATAAAAATCGATTAAAAAAATTGATTTGCTAATTGTTGCATGTTTATTTTTTTTAATAACTAGCCTTTCTTTGGTATTTTTTTTATTATCTATATTATTTATATTACTAACCTAACTTGTTTGTTTACAAAATGTCTGTTTGAAAAAAATGTCTAACACTATTTTTTTATGAAAAGTCCTATAAGATGTGTAATAAGAATTTCCTGCTATCTGTCAACGTCAATATTAATATACCAATTAACTGATTCCTATCAAATTATCTCAACTCTTACAGGTCAATCACATTGTAAATTTTTAGAACAGATGATCAACAAACGTCTTCTTAATACCTCAAAAAAATAATCGTATAGATGCTACTCAATCATGCTAAACTCCATTCGCTTAGCTCGGGCATATTTTGACAGATTCATTGTCGGAAACCTACAACACAACAATTCCTACTTCTCAGTATTAATAGCTCAAGTATACTACTATTGCAGACTTCTTTCTTTGAAAAAAGAAGAATTATTCTAAATAGTGGAAGTGTATACTAAACCCATAACATTTTGGGTAATATATATTTAAAAGATATATTTTAGTTGTTATAATTTAACATAACTATTTATTATATATGGTGCAAATAAATAAATATTGATTGTCGGTGATTTGTAAAGTTCTATTTTATATACTATTTAGTTTGTTTACTATTAATATTGGCTATAAGTACGTGTGCTTGGTTGTATAGTAATTTCCAGCCACTTCGAGTCTGTCAAAAAGTAACTAACTTCGCAAAAAAATAATTACTAAATTCACTAGACAGTTCGGACTGGAGATAGCGAACCTGAACCCTAGTCGAACTTGAAATCGATATATCGAAATTGCCTATGTCTTGTCAAAAGCGATATTTTTCCGAGAGTGGGATAGATAATTTTGTTACGAGTCTTGTGCTGGAAGATTGGAATCTTGTTTATGGTATACTTGATATTAATTCGGCTTTTAATGTGTTTGTTGATATTTTTTCGTATTATTTTAACATTAATTTTCCATTGCAAAATAAACATATTATAAATGATCGTAAAAAATGGGTAAACACTGAAGTACGCTTATCTAGTAGTAACTTAAAAAACTTGCATGTTTTATCTAGATCCTGTCCGTGTCTTCGTGAATATTACAAGTTAGAAAAAAAGAAACACCAGAAACTTTTATGTTTGGCAAAGAAAAATTATTACCAGAATATTATTTCATCATCAGATAATCCAACAAAAAGTGCCTGGAGACTTGTTGCCGACGTGACTAATAATGTTGACAATAATAGAAGGAAAAATATATGTCTAAAATCAAATGAAAATTGTGTAATAGAGGAATGCCCTATTGTTGCTAACATGTTCAATGTTTTCTTTAAGAATGCTCCAATTGAGGTACGTTCTAAAATTCCCAGTCATCAAAATAGTACTGGAAACCGCCTTATAATGAAAATGACAATTTTTTACAATTATGTCCTTACACTCCAAATGAGCTGAGTGAATTATTGATAGGAAAATTGAAATCTTCAAAATCGTGTGGATTTGATGAAATACCTCAATTTTTATTAAAAAAAGTAATTCCATTCATATTATCACCTTTAACATTTCTAATAAACTTGTCTTTTTGCAATGGTATTTTCCCGGATTATCTAAAGGTGGGAAAAGTCGTTCCTGTACATAAGAAAGGTGATCCAAAGAATATTAGTAATTATCGCCCAATAACTGTCCCTTCAGTGTTTTCAAAAATATTCGAATACTGATAACTTAACAGATTAAACTCTTATTTATTGGAGAAAGGTATTGTTAGTAAATATCAGCATGGCTTTCAGGCAGGTAAGTCTACAAATACAGCAGTTCATTCATTTTATGAGACTTTAACTAACTATATTGATACGGATGAATGCCCTGTCGGGATTTTTTGTGATCTCAGTAGGGCATTTGACTGTGTCGATCATACGTTACTCATTAATAAGTTAGAAAATATTGGAATAAAAGATCTCTCTCTAAAATGGATAGAATCCTACCTATCAGAACGTCGTCAGTATGTCTCCGTAACAGATGTATCCCAACAATCAGTAAATATTTGCAAATCAGATTACATTCACATGGGTGTTCCTCAAGGTTCTGTAATTGGCCCAATATTATTTCTTATTTACTTAAATGATATTGTCTCAATAAATTCTGCTGTACAGTTTACACTTTATGCAGATGATACTTCAATACTTATATCAGATAAATCACATATATCTCTTGAAAATAAATGTAACGAACTTTTGTGTGATCTTAGTAATTGGTTTTCCTCGAATTACTTACATCTTAATGCGGATAAAACGCATGCTATTCATTTCCACAATAGACAGAAACATCTGTTAGATATCGAACTATCAATATATTCTAAACAAATTGAAAAAGTTCATTGCCTAAAGTTTTTGGGTTTGTATGTTGATGAATGTCTCAATTGGAAAAGGCAATGTGATGATATTATTTCCAAAATAAACTCATCATGCTACCTACTTCGAAACCTCAAAGATATACTAAGTGAAAAACAGCTAATTATGCTGTATTATGCTCAGGTGGAGTCTCGTTTGCGCTATGGCATAGTATTTTGGGGTAGGTCTTGTAAATTCGGTGAAGTCTTTCTGTCTCAAAAGAGAATAGTCCGTTGTATTGCTGGTATTTCTCGAATCACTAGCTGTAAGAGTTACTTTACTAGATATAAACTTTTAACTGTGCCGTGTTTATATATTTTTGAAGTTTGTGTTTTTATTCATTCAAATCTTGAGAAATTTAAAACTAATAGTCAAATTCACAATATAAATACAAGGCAGAATCAAAAATTACATGTGCCTTTTTCTAAAGGAAATATGCATTTTTACTCACCTGCAATAATAGGTCAAAGAATATATAATAAGTTACCCGAGCCAATAAAAAAATGTAAGAATATGAAAATATTTAAATTAACTTTAAAAGATTTTTTATTGCAGAATACGTTTTATTCTGTTGATGAATATTTTAGTAGTTGACATTATTTTAAGTATATGTTAGTAATTTTACATTTTCTATTTGTGTTTGTCTTGTAATGTTAGGTTTAGCGTAATTTTAGATTTACATTTATATTTACTTATTTTGTTTTCTAAACTGTGACTGATCCTATACAAATTGTATTTGTCAAAAAGGAAATAAAGTATTATTATTATTATTATTATTAACCGAGTATAATAGGAACTTCCGAACTTTGACTGTTGGTAGCGGCCATATTGTTGAAGTTACATCTGTCAAATTGGCTGTAATTTATTCACATTTATTTATAGCGCACAACACGTGCAAATAATAAAATTTATTATTATTATTATTACATTTTAGTTTCAGTTGTCAAAAATTTTAAAAAATAATAAAATTGTTTTATCAAAATGGATGTTCTGTTCTAACGTTCCTCGCACTTGGCCTATTTTACGGTCGCCATAATAGTCCTACTGAGAGGTCTATTCGCAGTGTGGTTAATAGATTTGAGTTCGCTGTCTTGAGTAAACACCCAACCAACACATGTACGTCGACGAAACGGAAGATATGTATGTCGACGAAACGCAAGATCTGTCGAAAACATCGCCGCTGTCCATGAGAGTGTAAAGTAGAATCCGAGACAGTCGATTCCACATGTAGTTCACGAGAACCCCGCATTTTACAGACTAACTTAAAAAATTTTACGTCGTCACTCTGGTATGTATCCATACAAAATTCAACTGGTCCAGCAAATAGCACATATTATACAATGACCTGTATTCACTGAATGGACTCTGGAGCAGTTGGAAACTGATCCTAATTTTAAAATGGGTACGTCAATTAACAGAATTATTATATATGGTGCAAATAAATAAATATTGATTGTCGGTGATTTGTAAAGTTCTATTTTATATACTATTTAGTTTGTTTACTATTAATATTGGCTATAAGTACGTGTGCTTGGTTGTATAGTAATTTCCAGCCACTTCGAGTCTGTCAAAAAGTAACTAACTTCGCAAAAAAATAATTACTAAATTCACTAGACAGTTCGGACTGGAGATAGCGAACCTGAACCCTAGTCGAACTTGAAATCGATATATCGAAATTGCCTATGTCTTGTCAAAAGCGATATTTTTCCGAGAGTGGGATAGATAATTTTGTTACGAGTCTTGTGCTGGAAGATTGGAATCTTGTTTATGGTATACTTGATATTAATTCGGCTTTTAATGTGTTTGTTGATATTTTTTCGTATTATTTTAACATTAATTTTCCATTGCAAAATAAACATATTATAAATGATCGTAAAAAATGGGTAAACACTGAAGTACGCTTATCTAGTAGTAACTTAAAAAACTTGCATGTTTTATCTAGATCCTGTCCGTGTCTTCGTGAATATTACAAGTTAGAAAAAAAGAAACACCAGAAACTTTTATGTTTGGCAAAGAAAAATTATTACCAGAATATTATTTCATCATCAGATAATCCAACAAAAAGTGCCTGGAGACTTGTTGCCGACGTGACTAATAATGTTGACAATAATAGAAGGAAAAATATATGTCTAAAATCAAATGAAAATTGTGTAATAGAGGAATGCCCTATTGTTGCTAACATGTTCAATGTTTTCTTTAAGAATGCTCCAATTGAGGTACGTTCTAAAATTCCCAGTCATCAAAATAGTACTGGAAACCGCCTTATAATGAAAATGACAATTTTTTACAATTATGTCCTTACACTCCAAATGAGCTGAGTGAATTATTGATAGGAAAATTGAAATCTTCAAAATCGTGTGGATTTGATGAAATACCTCAATTTTTATTAAAAAAAGTAATTCCATTCATATTATCACCTTTAACATTTCTAATAAACTTGTCTTTTTGCAATGGTATTTTCCCGGATTATCTAAAGGTGGGAAAAGTCGTTCCTGTACATAAGAAAGGTGATCCAAAGAATATTAGTAATTATCGCCCAATAACTGTCCCTTCAGTGTTTTCAAAAATATTCGAATACTGATAACTTAACAGATTAAACTCTTATTTATTGGAGAAAGGTATTGTTAGTAAATATCAGCATGGCTTTCAGGCAGGTAAGTCTACAAATACAGCAGTTCATTCATTTTATGAGACTTTAACTAACTATATTGATACGGATGAATGCCCTGTCGGGATTTTTTGTGATCTCAGTAGGGCATTTGACTGTGTCGATCATACGTTACTCATTAATAAGTTAGAAAATATTGGAATAAAAGATCTCTCTCTAAAATGGATAGAATCCTACCTATCAGAACGTCGTCAGTATGTCTCCGTAACAGATGTATCCCAACAATCAGTAAATATTTGCAAATCAGATTACATTCACATGGGTGTTCCTCAAGGTTCTGTAATTGGCCCAATATTATTTCTTATTTACTTAAATGATATTGTCTCAATAAATTCTGCTGTACAGTTTACACTTTATGCAGATGATACTTCAATACTTATATCAGATAAATCACATATATCTCTTGAAAATAAATGTAACGAACTTTTGTGTGATCTTAGTAATTGGTTTTCCTCGAATTACTTACATCTTAATGCGGATAAAACGCATGCTATTCATTTCCACAATAGACAGAAACATCTGTTAGATATCGAACTATCAATATATTCTAAACAAATTGAAAAAGTTCATTGCCTAAAGTTTTTGGGTTTGTATGTTGATGAATGTCTCAATTGGAAAAGGCAATGTGATGATATTATTTCCAAAATAAACTCATCATGCTACCTACTTCGAAACCTCAAAGATATACTAAGTGAAAAACAGCTAATTATGCTGTATTATGCTCAGGTGGAGTCTCGTTTGCGCTATGGCATAGTATTTTGGGGTAGGTCTTGTAAATTCGGTGAAGTCTTTCTGTCTCAAAAGAGAATAGTCCGTTGTATTGCTGGTATTTCTCGAATCACTAGCTGTAAGAGTTACTTTACTAGATATAAACTTTTAACTGTGCCGTGTTTATATATTTTTGAAGTTTGTGTTTTTATTCATTCAAATCTTGAGAAATTTAAAACTAATAGTCAAATTCACAATATAAATACAAGGCAGAATCAAAAATTACATGTGCCTTTTTCTAAAGGAAATATGCATTTTTACTCACCTGCAATAATAGGTCAAAGAATATATAATAAGTTACCCGAGCCAATAAAAAAATGTAAGAATATGAAAATATTTAAATTAACTTTAAAAGATTTTTTATTGCAGAATACGTTTTATTCTGTTGATGAATATTTTAGTAGTTGACATTATTTTAAGTATATGTTAGTAATTTTACATTTTCTATTTGTGTTTGTCTTGTAATGTTAGGTTTAGCGTAATTTTAGATTTACATTTATATTTACTTATTTTGTTTTCTAAACTGTGACTGATCCTATACAAATTGTATTTGTCAAAAAGGAAATAAAGTATTATTATTATTATTATTATTAACCGAGTATAATAGGAACTTCCGAACTTTGACTGTTGGTAGCGGCCATATTGTTGAAGTTACATCTGTCAAATTGGCTGTAATTTATTCACATTTATTTATAGCGCACAACACGTGCAAATAATAAAATTTATTATTATTATTATTACATTTTAGTTTCAGTTGTCAAAAATTTTAAAAAATAATAAAATTGTTTTATCAAAATGGATGTTCTGTTCTAACGTTCCTCGCACTTGGCCTATTTTACGGTCGCCATAATAGTCCTACTGAGAGGTCTATTCGCAGTGTGGTTAATAGATTTGAGTTCGCTGTCTTGAGTAAACACC
Source organism: Diabrotica undecimpunctata (assembly GCF_040954645.1). NCBI lineage: Eukaryota > Metazoa > Arthropoda > Insecta > Coleoptera > Chrysomelidae > Diabrotica > Diabrotica undecimpunctata. The sequence continues at coordinate 24,108,891 of NC_092806.1, read as the reverse complement.
CAACCAACACATGTACGTCGACGAAACGGAAGATATGTATGTCGACGAAACGCAAGATCTGTCGAAAACATCGCCGCTGTCCATGAGAGTGTAAAGTAGAATCCGAGACAGTCGATTCCACATGTAGTTCACGAGAACCCCGCATTTTACAGACTAACTTAAAAAATTTTACGTCGTCACTCTGGTATGTATCCATACAAAATTCAACTGGTCCAGCAAATAGCACATATTATACAATGACCTGTATTCACTGAATGGACTCTGGAGCAGTTGGAAACTGATCCTAATTTTAAAATGGGTACGTCAATTAACAGAATTGTCGAATTTGGAACGACACCAATCCAGATGAGATTCAAAAGCTTCCAATACATTCCGAAAAAGTCAATGTTTGATGTGAATTTTGGACATGCGGCGTTATGGGTCCATGTTTCTTTGAGAACGACGTTAGTCAAATCACGGCGAGCATTATAGGTCGATGAATACCAACCTGTTTTGGCTTGAATTGGATGATATGGACATAAACAACATGTTGTTTGAACAGGGCGGCCCAACGTACCACACAGCTCATGCCGTGCGACTGAAATCTTTCGATTTGACCCTGTTATACCCCCTCTTGTTTCAATTAAATCGCTAAACAGAATAACATCGTTGACCAACATACTTTCCTTTCGCATATTCCGTAATACATGTCTGATATAACTTTTTTTTACCCCATCGAAAAATGTGCAAAATAGCGTTTACTTTTTCTGCTCTCCCCTTCACTACTGTTTACAACACTAAACGTGGCTAACTCAACAATCTCTTCACTGCTCACTAAACTTTAAGTATCTCTGTACTTTGGTCAATTTGGTTACCCATCCCTTCTTTGTTTAAGGATCTAGAAATCAGGCTATCAAATGATAAGGCGTTAAACGATCTTTTACATGTACAGTTGACGAAATCGACATATGAACAACAAAATTTAATGATGTAATTTAGACTATACATCATAGATACTCTTTCGTCGCATTGAAATTTGAACAGGTCGTAAAAATTGTTGTCAATTTTTTTTTAATGTAGCATTTACCTGAGGCTCAAAAATCGAGGTATATAGCAAAACTAGAAGACAATTGGTCTTTAAGTAAAGTAACTGCTTAATTAAATGTCAGTAAAAGTTGCATATTTTTCTTTAATAAAAACTAGCAAGAACAACAAAGATTACAAAGACCTTTAAGACAAGATGTAGGGAAGATCCCTAACGAAAATGTTTTCATAGAATGTATTCGTCAATAATCTTTTAAAATCTGTGAAAGCACGAGAGAAACATTATTATCAGGATCTCCCAAAAAAGGTAAAATGCGTATAAAATAAGCTGCGATGCAACCTATGAAGTTTTTTTAACTGCAAAAAAAGCGCAAAGCGATTTTTTAATTTAAAAAAATCCACAAGGAAAATAATTCCTGTAGCTGGCTGTATACCACGTATAACAAAAGAGGTTAGTCTTTGTATGTGGGTATATTTTATTTTATAAAAACCCTTAAAAGGGCAACATTACAAGCACGAACGTTTTCGGAACAACTGTTCCATCATCAGGTTAAAATACCTAAAATAAGTATAAACCATTTAATTACAGCAAACGTGGTTTAAAATTTTGACTAAGGTTAAAAAACAATAAAATGGTTATACTTACAGGTTACCATGCCTGAGTCACCAAAATATATGGGTAAAAACCCTTTAAAATGTAATGTGTTACCAAAGATTGTACATGTTGTTGATAATATTATATGATGTTTAATATTTTAATTAGATTTTACTTCAGGTAACATACACCCATGCTTAAGTGAGTTCCAGTGTCCGGAGAGTAAACCTCTTCAAACGGACTACGGCTGGTAACTGATTGATAAAATACCAATGAATGGTGTCAAAAACAAAATGTCAATGAACCATGAAACAGTGTTAGTTAAACATTATATTACTACAGCCAAAAGATTAAAAAACTTTGATGATGTTAAAATGATAACAGCAATCCAGGTGTTGGGATTTAAAAATTTTTCTATAATTATTTAATATTGGATATAAAATGTAAATTACTGGTGTTGTTTAAGGTCATGTTTAAGAGGATGACGTATGCATTAGGCAGCTTATGTTACTCTTTATCGTATGGAGTGTGGTCTAAAAGGTGTAATTTGTGAAGAATTAGCTGAAATATATAGAAATGTCCTTTTATGTTGCTTATATCTAGGACAAGGAAAAATAAATAGTATATATTTGTAGCTAATGTAAGACTTCATATGTAGATGAAATTGTTTAATACTGCTTGTATCGTAAAAAATTTTTAATATAAGTGAGTCCAATAGATTGAGAAAAGGGATTGAAAATCTTCCGGCTGAAGGAATTAAAGTTATAATATATGTGATTAAATTTTAAAAATTTTTTTGGAAAGACTGAGATCCTCAGAGACTTGGCAGGAATAAAAGTAAATGGAATGACCAAAGAATAAAGGAGAGTGGGTCAAAGGGAAATGAATGAGTTAATCAACAAAATTAGAGATGATAGAGGTCCTTCATGCTTAAAGTTTCAGGGTGCTAGATGCTTTAAGCATGAAGGACCTCTATCATCTCTAATTTTGTTGATTAACTCATTCATTTCCCTTTGACCCACTCTCCTTTATTCTTTAGTCATTCCATTTACTTTTATTCCTGCCAAGTCTCTGAGGATCTCAGTCTTTCCAAAAAAATTTTTAAAATTTAATCACATATATTATAACTTTAATTCCTTCAGCCGGAAGATTTTCAATCCCTTTTCTCAATCTATTGGACTCACTTATATTAAAAATTTTTTACGATACAAGCAGTATTAAACAATTTCATCTACATATGAAGTCTTACATTAGCTACAAATATATACTATTTATTTTTCCTTGTCCTAGATGTAAGCAACATAAAAGGACATTTCTATATATTTCAGCTAATTCTTCACAAATTACACCTTTTAGACCACACTCCATACGATAAAGAGTAACATAAGCTGCCTAATGCATACGTCATCCTCTTAAACATGACCTTAAACAACACCAGTAATTTACATTTTATATCCAATATTAAATAATTATAGAAAAATTTTTAAATCCCAACACCTGGATTGCTGTTATCATTTTAACATCATCAAAGTTTTTTAATCTTTTGGCTGTAGTAATATAATGTTTAACTAACACTGTTTCATGGTTCATTGACATTTTGTTTTTGACACCATTCATTGGTATTTTATCAATCAGTTACCAGCCGTAGTCCGTTTGAAGAGGTTTACTCTCCGGACACTGGAACTCACTTAAGCATGGGTGTATGTTACCTGAAGTAAAATCTAATTAAAATATTAAACATCATATAATATTATCAACAACATGTACAATCTTTGGTAACACATAACATTTTAAAGGGTTTTTACCCATATATTTTGGTGGCTCAGGCATGGTAACCTGTAAGTATAACCATTTTATTGTTTTTTAACCTTAGTCAAAATTTTAAACCACGTTTGCTGTAATTAAATGGTTTATACTTATTTTAGGTATTTTAACCTGATGATGGAACAGTTGTTCCGAAAACGTTCGTGCTTGTAATGTTGCCCTTTTAAGGGTTTTTATAAAATAAAATATACCCACATACAAAGACTAACCTCTTTTCCCCATTTTTTAATTTATTGAGCCATTTTTGGAACAATGTCTCCCAACGATATCCTAATAGTCCTAGAAATTTTTGTTTAATTATACTAACCTGTTTATATAAAGGTTTTGTTCAATTGTGGTAAATATATCAATAATCCCTTTTAATTTACCTGCATGCACATTGCACCGCGTTTTCTTGAAATTTAGTTGTTCAAATGACATACATATAAGCAGAAGTTTCTTCAATATAAGTAGCTTTGCCTAAACATTTTGTGAAATTGTTTGTACACAGGTGAAAGGCCCAGAATGTTAAAAGGTCACTATCATTTCTGAGAACTTACAGTTTCGAAACGGTCGATTAAATAATGGCATTTTATTTTATCCAAACGTCAGAAGTTTTTTATAACATGTATCGTTTTGTTTTAGCATCAAAATTTGGGCGTTCTAACGACATTGAGGATCGGCCATGACAATACAGGACTTTATGCCAAGTGGATGATTGAATACATCATCGTAAGGAATGACATATCTGGCCACACTTACAAGTAAGTAATTTAATATATTTTGTTGTATGCCAGAAAATGTTTATGTTGTCCATGATGTTAGAAGACTATTTTTTATTGCTCGAGCTTTCTTTGTTATTTTTTTTTTCAAGAGCAGATAAATCTGTATTGGTTAATAAAACTACTGCATTAAATAAATTAACTAACCTTATGTTCTTAAATATTAAAATAAAATAGAATAAGAAAACCTTCTCTAGGCAAAATGAATGTTCCTCTTTCTACATTTTTAAAAATAATCGGTTATTTTAAAAGAGGAGAGGAGAGAATTGGAAAACCAAGGCGAAGGATAGGAAGGAAGCTGATCCTAGAACAGGCCAAGACCCACTATACGTTGAAGAGCCAATGATGATGATACTTCTTCTTTTCTGAACTCCTTTTACCCCTAAGGTGTCAGATTATTTGTTGTATTGGTACCTATTCTCTTTTTCATTCTGTTCTATTTCTAGATATCATTTCATTTCTGTGTAGTTCATCAATCTGGCTTTACCTGCTTTTATAATTCCATTTATCCAGCTTTTTTCTTGACCGTCCTCTCTTTCGTTTCTTTACTGTTTTAGATTCTAATATTATCTTTGAACATCTTTGGTCTCCCATCCTCTATATGTGCCCATACCATTCTAGTTATTTTCGGGTTATTTTACTTATTATGTGTTTGTCCTTTGTATAATATTTTCTTTACATTTTTGCCGTTATAGATCATTCAATTTTATATACAGATCATAAAAAGGTTTTAGTGTCTTCCACGGCACCTTACACTATTTTTTATATATATTTTGTATGTTATGAAGTTATACTCAGTATTTTTCTTTGGAATATAGATTTCCGTGTGGTCGTTGGTTGGGACGAGGAGTGGATGATGGCTCGACAGAAAGACTTCTAGTTGGTAGTTTAATGTCCAGAAAGGAAGAAGTTGAAGAAATTACGATAAAGTCCAGTGGTGGTAGTTTGGGTAGGTCAACTCCAAGATCCAGGTCGCCGGCTATTGCTCCAAGAAGTGAGATGAAACCATCGCAGATTCAACATATGCTAGGTAGATATAAACTCCTTTCTAGACACACTACATCCTAGGTGTCAACTTTTTATGGGTATAATAAGTATAACAGTATCCTTATTTTTTTATATACTGTAAGTAATGTTATTGTGGTAATATTCTGATACTGTATCAAATTATGCTATAATATTCTCATGTTTTATGATACATGTATTTATAAAAAATGTGGAATATGCGCATATACAGAGTGGTCGGACGAAAACAAAACAGAGGCATGATCAGAAACTGCGACATATTTTATTTTATTTATTTATTTTTCTATTTGATTTTGTATTTTGTATTTTACCTTGACACCTTATCCTGATCAAATGAGATAGTTGTAAAACCCTTGCAATTCCCTATAGATTAGTCTTTAAATTTTTAAATTCGGCCCAATATTTTATTTTATTTATTTAAAAAGAAATACATTTTAACTTGTATTTAGTTTAGATTTTAATTTCTTTCTTCGCACAGCTTTTTTTGTCACATTTGTCACACTAAGTAAATGTCACAAGATATGAAAACATAAATAACGTGAAATTAGAGGATTCTCTTATGAATATCAGTTGTAAGCAGTAATTTGTAGTCTTTGAAAATGTCTTACTATGATTTATTCAATTCACAAAAGTTTAAAATGTATTTCTTTTTTATGTATTCTTCAGCCTTCTTGACTTTGCTGTGTTTTTTTTTTTATATTGTTACTGTTAATTCAGACAGATAAACCTGAAACAAAATATTGGGTTTTTTACTATCAGCATATTATTGGTGTTCGGTGTTAGAATTGACACGGATGAGAGGTTAAGATCAGAATAATGCGAAAATTGAAAGGAGAGGAGAAGAAAGAAAATAATTTGTGATAAAAGAAATATTTGAAGAAAGAACTGTTAGGTGTTTGTAGCATTGTTGCAAAGTTGAAATAATGATTTTAATTGTAAAAGTTTACCTCGCTTCACGAAACAGCCACGATCTAGGTAATATAAGTTTTTTTAATGTACTGAAGGGGGAAAACATTTAAAACTTCACTGACACGCCACATAATGAATGACCAGCTTCCAAACGTATCGTCGGTGGAAGGAGTCCGGCGACTCGAGGAGAAAATACGTCATTTCACCTTGTAATTGGGATTTGTTGTACGTTTAATTTTTATTTACATTATACTTTAAGTTGTAGTTTACGTTGATGAGTACATAGAGTTTTATGATGATAAGTATCTGGTTTTTTTACCATGGTTTTTTATTTCATTCTGATGGATTCTTGCAGGTGACTGTGTAAACAAAATCATTAAATGGCACCATAGAAGAACATCAGAACGGCATACAACGCTAACAGCCCTTCTTTGTAGTGACAACGGCCTAGTTTTCTGTTTAGAAAACGTTTTTCTACTTGGTTTTAAATCTGCGAGACTGTTTATGGGAAAACATTATCTTTGGGACTATTTTGGTAAGTTGTGCAATAAATTTTAATTGGCGTATTGATTAAAAATATTATTTTAGTACGAGTCAAGGAACAGTTTGAAATGGAATTACTGGAAGAAGTATCTGGAAACCGGACGCACAGTTTGGAGAGAAATCACCAGGAAACCGTAGCCGTTTGGAGATGTTACTGCCATCTTATTGAAGAAATAAACCAGACCAGTAAAACTCTTGGGAAAGATGGAAAATTTCAACAGTTTATTTGTCTCAGTGTTAGGTAAGTATTTACACTTTAAACCTTATATCTGACGAATATTAATCTTCTTCTTCCTCTTTATAAGCAATTCTGCTTGTTCATTGGCGGATTAATACCTCTATGGAAGGTTGTCACTCCATCTTTTGCGCGGTCGTCCTATATTTCTTCTGCCGATTGGTAATTTAAGAACGAAAGGGAGAGAAAACTATTACAGCCAGGCTTGATGATGTGTATATGCACTGTGACGTGCAGCTCTCTTAGACAGCAAACTCAGTAAAACTCAGCTTTGATTTAAATAAAAATATATTCGAAATAAATAAATAACAAAATAAATTAGATCCTATATAATATATATACAAAATTTAAATGTCAATCCCATTAACGGCGCTATGCGATGACTCACTGTTAAGTACCTGCAAAATGAATGCCATAAAAATCAAAACGAAAATACGGTGTGTTAGTACACACACGCCGAAGAGAAAGAATGATGGTTCGATCAACATTTGATCCGGCAAGGAGCGGGAAGTGACTAATCAACACTTACCCACGGAACAGGTCTGTCTCAGATCAACACTTTAAGACCGGTAAGGAGCTGCCACTAGATCAACACTCTAACAGCAGCAGTTGGCCTTTAGTCTACACTACACCCTAGGGCCAGTGGAGCTCTTTCCAGATCAATAGTCTGATAGAACTCCAGTCAACATCCAAAGGTCCGGTGAAGTTCCCACTAGATCAGCACTCTGGCGGAACTCGATTCTCTCTTGCAGCGTACGCTGTTTTGATACTGTTGCCTAGAAGAGTGCTTGGGTGCAGACCGGTGGCGATAGCTGGCGATGCACATAGTTACAATCCTCATATTTATGGTCTCATAGGCTTCACTCGTCATTACACGTTCCATGGTTCGTTTTTTCACTCGCAGTTAATATAATAAGTTTGTACCACCAAAATACATTTTTAAAAAAGGAGCCTACATTAATATATCGTTTCTTTTCAGAGAACATCTTCTGCACCGAATGTTAGTGCCCATGTCAAAATGTAAGGTAACTCAAGAGATGTACGAGGAAAATTCGTTTCTTCGGAAAAAAGGTCTGTTGACGTTTTTATGGCAGATATTACTACCATTGGATGAACTTGATGTGGTTCTTGAGAAAACAGTTTCCGATGGCATATCTTCGCCGTCTTCCCATATTTAAGTTAGTTGGGTAAAATTTTTCGAAAGTCAAATACAGCTCTTAATATTAAGTTATTCGGTGATGACGTGGAAAATATTTTAAATTAAATTTTACCAATTTAGTCGTAAAAATTTTGTCCAAAACATTAATTACTTTTAAATTTTTTTAACGGAATGAGAAGAGGAAGGAAGAAAAAATCGAGGGATTTTTAAATTTATTTTATATACAATATTTTTTAATATCTATAATTTACTAGAGTTTTTGTTTTAGTGTATCTTATTAAATATTTATTATGTGCAAGTTAAAAGTATGATCTATGTCTTATCCTTTTAAAATATTTTTGAGAATAGTGTCGGCTAAATTTAAAATATAGAAAAAAAGGAATTTCTCTCTTATCTATCGGGTCCTGTAATATTTCATCTTATCTAGATATAATTTGCTTTCAATATACTTACAACTGTCTAAGATATATTTTAAATTATAAATCTTTAAAATGATCATCATCATCAATGGTGCTACAGTACTATAGTAGAAGCTGTACCGCCCCAAATCTATTTTGCCAGTCAGCCTGGCTCCATATTCTTCCCTCAGTCAATACCGATTTATCTAGAAGGATTTGCTAGATGTCCTGTCCATCTTAGTCTGCCTATTTTTATGAGAGATAACACCAAACATCTGTTTGAATTTGTGGTATATCTCATGGTTCCTCCTCCTCCTCTAAATATCGGTTTCACAGATACCACCGAATATTCTTCTCAGAATCATTCGTTCAAATATGAGCAGAATATTATAATATTATAAGAAGCAGGATATCTTTAAAATGATATCAAGATAAATGATGAACTGAATTTTGATGATTCTGGCAATAAAAAAGTGGACGTGAGTTTGCCACATATATATATATATATATATATATATATATATATATATATATATATATATATATATATATATATATATATATATATATATATATATATATATATATATATATATATATATATATATATATATTAATGCAGGAATTAATAACTACATAGGTTTCATCAAAAATATCAATAAGAAGTGCTTTCTACAGATAAAAGTTCAAAATGTGATTAATTGCATTTACCAAGTTACTATGGTAGACTCACTAAGAAGTTCTGAGCCTATTAAAACTAACTAAACCTAACCTAGGAAAGGGAAATCACTTTGCTAACTTGTGCGCTTCCTTATTTCACCCGATCCCTTTATGAACAGGCGCTCACATAAATACACCAAGAGACTTCAGAGCTTTGAAGTAGTTTGACTCTGAAAGCAGATAGACCTTTGTCTTTTTGCTTTTTACAAATATTTCTACTAAGACCCTCCTATCCCTGATATCCATGGCGTGTATTTCCTCAAAAAAAAAATATTTGGGGCATTTCCAAAAGATTTTGAAAGCATAAGGTCGACTGATCAAACGTGGATCCATCCGTGATTGTGACTCAGCTCATAACAACGATCTGTGATTTTTTATAACCACTTCAAACGGCTGGTCAAAACGAACTTTACTCGTATGGTGTCTGTTGGTTGGGTCAAGAGTTCCAATGGAATTTTATTTATGAACTTTAGGTGACTACAACATTGCGTCTAGAGCTGCTGTGGGACATGTTAGTGTTGTTTCTATAATTCCCAGATACGCAATGTTTTCTTCTTCTTCTTCATGTGCCATCTTCTCTAAGAAGGTTGGCAACCATCATGGCAATTCGCACTTTCGATATCGCTGCTCTAATGAGGTCAGCAGAAGTGCTGTTAAACCAAGCTCTCAAATTGTTTAACCAGGAGATGCGTCTTCTTCCGTGACTCCTTCTACCCTGTATTCTTCCTCGTATTATTAATTGCAGCAAGTTATAACGCTCGTCCCTTATGACATGTCCCAGATATTGCAGTTTTTTGACTTTAATTGTATTTAAAACCTCTTTATATTTTCCCATTCTTCTCAACACCTCGACATTCGTGACTCTATCCACCCAACTTATTCTTAATATCCTTCTGTAGGCCCATAACTCGAAGGCTTCTAATCTGTCCGAAACATCTTTCTTTAATGTCCAAGCATCCAACCCATAAAATAATACGGAGAACACGTAGCATCTCAGAAGTCTTATCTTTAAAGAAATTGAAATGTCCCTGCTGCAGAGTACTTTTTTCAGTTTCTTGAAAGAATTTCTTGCCTTAATCTCGTCTGTGTACTCATTATTTTCGTTAATTATTGTACCCAGATATTTATATTTTTCAACTTTTTTAATTTGTTCTCCATGTATTGTTATGTTTTTTTGGCGCTGTTGGACTTTTGTAATTACCATAAAATGTGTCTTTTTTGTGTTTAGGGACAATCCGTTTTCTTCACTGACTTCTACCACTCTGTCAACCATTTCTTCATGCAATGTTTTGCATTTCTTCAAATTAAGTGGGCACTTCCGTTTCAAATCCCAGATCTCTCAAAAAAAAAATCTTATACGAAGTATAAACCATAAAATTCACATACCTTGGCTTTCTGGTGACTACTACCAACAAAAACAGTTCCGCTCAAAAAACATCAAAAAAAAAACTAAAATGGTTATATACAAAACACTGCTCAGATCGGTCTTTACATATGGGTCAGAAACAGACCATAACGCAGAAGCATAAAAGACTTTTGGGAATATTCCAGCGGAAAATGCTCAGCAAAATATTTGGAGCTATAAATGACCAAAGGCACTGGCGCAAAATATATAACTTCGAATTATAACAACTCTTTAATGAGCCGGACGTCGTAACGTAAGTTAAGACATCCCGTGACTCCGATGGGCTGGAAACATAATATGAATGCCTGACAACATGGTCGCTAAAAAGCTAACTACAGGAACACTTGTAGGAAGAAGAAGCAGAAGCCGATCGCAAATTAGGTGGTTAGATGGAGTTGAGACTGACTTATGGGTACTAAAAAGCAGAAGATCGCCAGAAACTGAACGGAATGGAAGGAGAGTTTTGTAAGACCTCAATTAGACTCAGTCTAAATAAAACGAATACCTTGGTAAAACGTAGGGTAATAGCAGAGAGTTGAATCGTAGTAACAGCTCTTCTAAATGTCTCCGTTAACTGTAGGCAGGCCCAAGAACTAGTAGACTACTTTACTTTACGTTTACGCTTATTTGACAGTGCCTAAAATTTAAGTAAATTTAAGCCGTATGGGTCTCACTCCCTCTGTAAGGAGGAAATTAGCCTGTTCCAGATACCTAGTGTTTCAAGAAGATTCAGCTCTGACGTACTCTTTCTATAAGAATGAGGTTAGATGAACCTTAAATTATATAATTAGAATAACTAACATTATAATTCTTAATACATTCTTCCCTTAAAAAATGTAATACCGTATCATCGACCTAATGTCTTTAATCTAAGATTTATAATGTTCGTTACTCCAATTATGTAATCTGATAGTCATCTAGCCTCATTGTATGGCTAGTTCCAATTACTTTATAGAGGTTTTTCGAAAATAATTTCGAGAGATAATAAACACAGAATCTTTAATAGCATTGCCAAAAGAATTTTTACATATGGAAGCAACATCATATATTTATATATTATTACAACAAAAGATTATAAAATGCATATCAGCCCTCTTTAGAATTTTATCCTTTCCCTATTAATTCTGTAATCATTTAATTTTCTTTTAAATTTATATTTTTCCACCTCATCATAAAAAATATGCTAAGTTTGTTTTTTAGTACTGTTAACTTCAAGGGAAATGTTAGTTATGATAATTATTAGGAAAAGTAGAGAGCAGTCAGAAATGTTGAACAAGTTTGTTTGTTACATAGATTTTTTGTTAAAATTTCTAGTCTCTTTAGCTTTTGAGTTAGTTACCAATGATATTTACCGTAGAAGTGATATTTATTTTTGTATATAGTCGATGTTCAATTTATATATTGTGATTTTTTGTATATAATCTGAATGAAGTTTATTTTATTTTTGCATGAAAATTATTTGATATTTGACGTATACAATTTTCCCAATGAATATACTATCAGATATCCAGTAACAATTAGATTTAAGTAATTATACTCGTTATAAGTAGTGTTGTCTTAATTTTTAACAATATTTTGTTGATATTTTTTAATGATTCATGGATTTCCATTTTTTTCCTCGATTTATCACTTTGAGCTAGTTAATTCTTCCTAGTTTTTTTTAATTAGACAACTAGCACTAGCTACCACTGGTAAATCATCATGTGAACTTAAAAAATCTAGTTTTCGTGACCAAATTTCATTATGTTTAGCTTTTGGTCAAACTAAGAACTACTGATCATCTGCACGAGCATTTCGAAATGTCTTCGTGGAGCCTGACACTAGATGTTGCAGTTACATAGATATGTTGGGAGTATTCTATTCCTTACAACTCTGTGATAAACATAAAATAGCTACACTTGCTGATTGAGTGCCTGGTGAAGAAGTGATGGACTGTTTCTGGCGCTGAACTTAACATTTTGTTCCCATCTTTTACAGATGTGACAATTCCTTCAAGAAAGAAATATTTAAGAATGATACCAGATCCAGTGTTTCCTAATATCTGTTCTCATAAAAAATTGATTTCACGCATCATAATTGACATTCAAAATCGCCGGTCGCTTCAAGCGTTTCTGAGAAAACGCTTTATCTTAGCTACATTTTTTGTTTGAAACATGTTCTTGTTCTTCTTCTTATGGTGCCTATCCGTTACGGATGTTGGACACTAACATGCATATTCTGACTTTGTTGACTGCTGCCCTGAAAAGTCTGGTAGTGGTTAAGTTAAACCATTTTCGCAGGTTATGCAGCCAGGATATTCTTCTTCGTCCTGGACCTCTTTTCCCATGCACTTTACCTTGAAGTAGTTTGCGACGTTTTATGGTTATGACTAGTTCGCGCTCTTTACCCATTCTATGTAGTACTTCTTCGTTGGTAACTCTGTCTATCCAGGAAATCCTCAACATGGGTCTGTAGCACCACATCTCAAATGCTTCGAATCTCTTCAGTGATGCTTCAGTTAAGGTCCATGACTCCACGCCATATAAAAGTACGGAGAATACGTAGCATTTTAGTAAACGAACTTTTATTGTCAATTTTATATCGTGGCTGTTAAAGATTTTTTTCATTTTGACGAAAGCTGATCTTGCCTTCTCGATCCTTATCTTAATTTCCTTAGATTGGTCCCACTGTTCATTAAAGTTTACACCCAGATAACAAAAGTTGGTGATTTGTGGTGGTTGTTGGAATACGTTGTTGGTTAACTAGTAATTGACCAGGTGATATCCTATTTTTGCTTATAACCATGTATTTGGTTTTTTTGATGTTAAAATCAAGCCCAAACCTGCTACTTACTTCTGCCACCCGGGAGACAAGTGTCTGCAGACCTTTAAGACTGTCTGCAAAAATGACAGTATCATCAATGTATCTTATGTTGTTCAATCGTTCTCCGTTTATAAGTATTCCCTCGTCTATGTCCGTTAGCGCTAGGTTCATAATGTGCTCTGAATATGTATTGAACAATAATGGGGACAATATATTTTCAATATTTACAATATTTTCTTCTACAGCGTATATATTTTTGGTAAATCGATATTCAGCTTGTTCGTATAGTTTTTAAACATCAAATCTCTGCCAACAGTGAAAGGCCAGCGTTCAATTAAATAGAATGCTGTATGACGCAAAAATCGTAGGTGGGAGCTTAAAAGGTACATAATGACCTAAAAAAAGTTGAAAATATGGCGCTCCTATGAAGCTGCGTGATATATAATGGAATTATTGTTTTGTTTTGATATTCTTCATTCATCAAGAACTTTATTTAACCTTCCGCCGGTAACTTGAATTCTTGTAACATAGTTGGTAACGCCGGTCTACGACACCGACTTTTTTAATAATGAATATCTTAGGTTGTGATTTTCTGTTAATATTTTGATGTGACTAAATATTTAAATAACAATATAGTAAGAAATGATCAATATTTATTTATTTTCGAGAAAAACTGAAATGTCACAAAAAAAAATAAAATTATTTAACAGATGTCCAACATAAACTGAAACTATTGTCCGTTTGCTTCCTCATTTTTTTTCTACACTGCACACAACGCATAGTCCGGTTAAATGTTCCAAACATATATATTTGCCACACTGCCTACAAAGAAACCGAGTTTTGCGGTTTTTCTTACTACTGCAGAACGTACATCTTCCATACACATTATTCTGGATAGGTTTTCTTGTCTGCATGCCAAAAATTTTCACTAACCTCTTACGAATTGTTCTTGGAATATTTTGTTCTAGGGCTCGTCTGCGAATATGTTCTGTCAATAAATTGAAAACCTAAGTCTTCCAAAAACTTTCGTCTAGGAATGCGTGTGTCTGCATTCGATTTGTATATAATGTAGGAATTTATCCCAGCGACATTCAAACAACTGTAAAAATGACCATTGGCCAGCGACGTGTTGCTCTAGCGCAATTGTATGCCGCGCAAAGTTTGTCCACGACATCCACGCCTTCTTTAGTCCTATTATAATCTATGATTATTTCTTGTTTACCTGTTGCATTATCAATGTTGTCGTAATGCATAGTAGATAACACTAAAACATTTTTACCTTTTCGGGGTACATACTATACAAGGGTACACTTCTTGAAATGCGAACATACTGGTTTTTTCTGGCCTTTCTTGTGTTAACACTAGAGGAATTTGAGGTTTATTCTTTCGTAACGTTCCTATAACAGTTAGACGATGTTCACGTTGAAGTAATCGCGCGAGGTGAACGCGTGTGAAAAAATTATCCAGGGTAACGTTCCTTCCCGTTCCCCAAATCGGTTCACACGAGGTACAAGTGACAAATTTGACGTATCAACAAAATATTTTCCTGCTGACTGTCTACCAACATATACTTCCATCTTGGACGTATAATACATCTCAGTGTCTGCTAAAGCATATATTTTATACCATAACGATTTGGTTTATTCGGTATGTAAACCCTGAATGAACATTTGCCGCGAAAGGCTTCTAACTTTTCATCTATCGTAATATATGCTGAAAGATTGTAATGATTAGAATTAAAAGCTTCAAAAATCTCACGTATCGAGGCCAACTTGTCGAATTCTTGCCTTTGTGTTCTAGTACTTTTGTCATCGAACCGAATGTGTCTTAAAATGAACTGGAACCTCTTTAGCGACATCTTCAGGCGATAAATCTCCATTGACCTTCCATCTGTTCTAAATAAATCATCAGCATTCTGATAATTGCTTTTGTTAGCGCCAGATATGTACAACAGCCCAAACAGAGCTTTTAATTCTATAAGATCAATAAGCCGTTCTCTTATTGACTGTCATAGCGTTTCAATGCTATGAACTTATTGGTGCATTCTACTATTTTTTCAAGAATATCTGTAGTGAAAAAACATTCTACTGGTACATGATTTTCGACATTTTTTTCATCACAGAAATCCTCCTCTGAATTGGTATCATATTCTAGAAGTTCTGAACAATCATCGCAAACTTGCGTCGTTATCTTCTGGTTCCGGTTCGGAATTAGCAACAATTTCGTCAAAAAGTTGTTGCAACCTGATTTGTTCTCTTTCGTAAGCCATATTCACATACAACTCCTAAAATGAATATCTATGATTTAAACTGACTATGGACCAAAAACGACAAAAACTTACCGTTGAGTATAACACAAATGGTAACCTCGGTCGCTCACACCGTTAGGTCGAATAACATATGAACTATCCCCACTCGGCCACAGATTTTTCAAGACTGAATAGCGTGATGAGGATTCAAAAGCTACCTGGACGCGCGGACAAAACAATATGCGCATTTGAGTTTTAGCGCGAAAAATCTACTACGTCGGTGTCAGGGACCGTACGTTACCACTCGAAGGTTAACTTTAATATTAAACCTTAAAGATATAATTTTACTATGATTCTCATTTGTGATATTATCATTTCTTTGAAAATACGTTTTAGTACAATTTATGTTGTGATAATGTCCGTATTCTTGCCAAACTATGTTTTTATTATATTCATTGGGATATACTGTATATATTTTTAGGTAGATATAATGGTGTGTCTGGAAATGCGGGAGTATTTACATTACTCATTTATAGGCCCATATTTAGTCAGCATTCATGTTATAATTAAAATATTGAAAACTTGCGTTGTTAGAAGCTGTTTAGGTTAGAAAAAACCTTCCTTAAATAATATATTTTGGTAGATATCAGATGCATGGTGCCCAAAGCACTCGTGTAGGAGGTAAATAGCCAATTTTGATTATCTTGGAACAATACTGAGACCACCAAGATTTGAGCTTTTGATCTATATGAAAAAATAATAATAAACGTGATTTATATACACTGCGCGTCACGAAAAAGAGGCCACCTAAAATTTTTGCCATTTTTTAATTTTTACGAATCATACCACAAAGTGATTGTCATTAGATGTTTGTGTAATGTTTAAGAATGTGTTCTAAAGCAGTATGCAATCATTTTTTAAATAAAAAATGTCAAAAATACCTTCTTTCAAAATGATTTTATTGAAAAATAAAAAAAATTAACATTGGACATTTTTTCTGTTTTCTTTATAAAATTACAATTAGGTCGTGATTATTAATACTGTGTATTACCACCTCTATTGTGAATTACACTCTTCATTCGATTTGGCATTGAATTGATCAACTTCTGGATGTCGTTTTGAGGAAAAGCTTCCCATTCTTCCATGAGCGCCAACCGAACCTACTCACGATTTATTGGAGCAGGTATTCTGTTTCTTACCCTTCGTTTGAGTTGGTCCCAAACATGTTCAATCGGGTTTAAATCTGGACTTTGAGCCGGCCAGTTCATTTTTGGCACACCGACAGTTTTCAGATATTGCGTTACCATCATGGCTACGTGTGGCCGCGCGTTGTCTTGCATAAAAATAAAGTTTTCGGTAATGTATCGTTGTGCATTCAACGCTCCTCTATCAATAAATACAAGATCAGTACGGTCCTCAAATGAAATGCCTGCCCAAAACATTACCGAACCTCCTCCAAAAGCAACACGTACTCGTCGAACACAAGCAGCATATCGTTCCCCACGTCTTCTGTATGTTTTGATGCGACCATCTGAGCCATAAAGAACCATCCTGGACTTATCACTAAACAAAACATTTTTCATATCTTCTATCGTCCAATGCCCGTGGTCTCTAGCAATCTGTATTCAGCGTTGTCGATGTGCTGCTGTTAACAAAGGTCCTGTTGCTGGACAGCGAGCCCTTAGACCAAATTCCCTCAACCTTCTTCTCACGGTAGAAGTGCTTAAAGTCCACCCGTGAGCATTTTGAAAACGGTTTTGGATTGATCTAGCCGTAAAGAACCGATTTTGCAAAGTGCGTTATAAAGAACGGTATTCTCGGGCCTGATCCTGGTCCTCGTTCGTGAGATCCAGTGTCTACGAATCGTTGGTAAATTTTTTGGACCATACAACGACTGACTCCAAACTGTCTGGCCACTTCTCTTTGACTCATTCCATTATTAATCAAAGTAACAATTTGAACAGATCTAAAAAAATCTCTCAGCATTAGTTTTAAATTTAAAAATAATTGCACAAGTTTACTCTTCGAACAACTGTACTAGTGAAAGGTTTTTGAAAAACAGAATAGCCATATTCCAAGAAAAATAAGATACAAACAACACGTGTAGTATCCGAAGTCGTAAAACTGATATCAATTCTGCAAACTTATTACCCTTAATTGACCTGTCGGCACCGTTTGTCGGTGCCTAAAAGACGCTAAAAGTGTTTCTACATTGTGGGAATTTAGTTACAATAGAATAAATTGAATAAACTTAAAGTTTTTACTATTTAAATGGGAATAAGCCACAATTAAAGGTTAAAGTACGTTTATTGCCGTTTCAATTTCCACTTCGGAAATCGTTCTCAAAATACAAACATCACTAATGTTTGTATTTTGAGAACGATTTCCGAAGTGGAAATTGAAACGTCAATAAACATACTTTAACCTTTAATTGTGGCTTATTCCCATTTAAATAGTAATTACTTTAACATGCCACAAGAAAATAGCTTCAGAACAAACTTAAAGTTATTGAAAAATTCTTACAAAATTCTAGGTGGCCTCTTTCGTGACGCGCAGTGTATTATACGTTGTTTTCCGGTCTTAAAGGCCATGGTCTACAATTAGTTCTTCGTTACATTTCGAATACAATTGGGAGGGGGGGGGGCAGACACTAAAGAAATGTGGAAATGATCATAATTGTGTAACTGAGGGTGCTTCTCGAAGATGTGCTTTATTTATATCATTCGTTAGCATTTCGCACTATGTCCGTGACTACTATGTCCTATGACCGTGAAAGTCTGCACTCTTTATAGATACGGTTCAAAGAATGTCAAGTTCTAATATATTGCAAAATATTACTGGTACTAATATAGTTTTCAATGTTTTACTCGCATGAAAAATAATTCTGGGTGTTTTAAAAGTGTTCATAATTGTTAAGATATTTCAAAATGTTTCTATCGTATGAAAAATGTTTCTAAAATAACTATTTATGAATTAAATGTACACTACATCAGATTTATCGGAAAAACCTTACAGATAACATAGACTTTTGTAAATGATAGATCTATATACATAAAAATTGTCTGTAGTACCTAGAATATTATTAAAATGGATGAATACTCCCTGTTTACTGTTTGAATTAAAGATGTGATAGAGGAATAGAACAATAAAGTTTATTCTTGTCATTTTTGTAGTTTTTATTACACCTTTTTGTTAATATTAAAACAAACCCAACACGATATTTGATATGAGAAAATGCTAGAAGCAAAAAATTGTCCTTTCAGCAAATTTTCTGCAGGGCAAAATACTAGAAGACCGAATGATTATTCGAAAATATTTCATGAATAGAGGATATAACAATCCTAGTATCAGATTAATCAAGATAATTATATACTAATTAAATTAACACGTTCCCTGCCATGTTGGTCCGATGGGACAATCGCTGATGTTGCTTCAATAGGCCACGTTGGTCCAATGGGACCAACGCAAGTTTTGAATTAACAGGCCATGTTGGCCCTATGGGACCAACATTTATTCCGATAGGTACCGAGCCGTTGGCGTTTATTTAGTGTTAAATAACCATGGAAATGGACCAACGAGGCCTACAAGCTATGTGCTGTGTACAGAATTTGTGCGATTTATGGAATATGACAAATGTGGTCCCATATAAGTCAAAAACGTTATTTACAACTTTGGGATAATATTTATTGATACAAACATGTTTTTCAACAACAGAAAAATCAAATAATGTAAAACAACCAATAAAAAAAGTTATTTAAGTTCTATGTAATTCATTAAAACAACCTATACACTGAAAAGGTTCCTTGTCACAGCTTTTGCAAAAAGTGTCTATCTTTTTAGTTTTATTCATAGCGTTGCTCACTATTTTTTTTGTAGCAGTTCTTGCAAATCTTCCTTCGTTGATGTTTACTTCCGTCTGCCTTCTGTTCAAGCTGATGGTGATTATTTGACACTCTTCGTGGTAATGTGTTGGTTTCATTATAAGTAACTAGATGTTTCACTATTTGTTTTTAAAATCTGTCACCGACATGTTATTTGTTACAAGCTTATATACACTCGCGATCATAAAATCCGGGTCACTTTGAAAATTTCAAGTTTCTGGAATATTTTTGCCTCTGGTGCAGTAATAACCTTTTTTTAGGCTAACGTATTTTTTATTTGTCATCAATGTTTGTTTTGAAAGAAAAAAAACCGGTTTTTTATTGTTTTTATTGAAAAAGCAGAAAACAAACCAAATTGTTGATAAAACAGGCATACGAAAAAAATGGAAAATACAAAACGTGGTAAAATGTCAGTGAAATTTCAATGACTAATATCGTGTATTGCCTCCACTTGCTCTAATGACCTCTTGCAGACGACGGGGCATACTCTCAATTTTTCTCCGGATTACATGTTGTGGTATGTTATTCCACTCTCTCACTAACAGATCCTTAAGCTCCTGTGCGTTGTTAGGAGGAGATGTTAGGGGTTGAATACGTTTTTTCAAATCGTCCCAGATATGTTCGATGGGATTCAGGTCCGGAGACCTAGCTGGCCGGGGTAACCTCGTAATTCCAACCTCGTCCAAGTATTGCATACTGATCGTGGCAACGTGCGTTGTTCTGCATAAAAACGACGTTTTCTCCAAGCCTTGCCATGGTATGCATAACATGTTCTTCCAGAATCTCCGTAATGTCCCTTCGTGCAGTTAAGGACCCATTTTCGATGAAGGGTAATTCTGTGCGGAAGTCGGAAGATACACCTCCCCAAGCCAGGACCGAGCCTCCACCAAATAGCATTCTTGGAGCAATGCAAGCTTGTGAAAATCATTCACCGGTTCTCCTCCAAACTCTTACACGTCCATCGGATCCAGTTAGGCAGAAAAGGGATTCATCTGAGAATAACTCTTTGCTCCAATCGTTAATTCCCCAATGCGCGTATTGTCAAGCAAAAGCTAGTCGTGCAACTCGATGCGCCAGGCGAAGTGGCGGTCCTGTAGCCATTACCCGAGAAGATAGTCCAAAAGAACGAAATCTTCTCCTGACTGTTGCAACGCTAACATTGCCATTTCGTACTTCCTGTTGAGATCCGGATTCGTAAAGCCTGAAATCATCATAATACGGTCATCTCGTACCGTGGTCATTCTTCTTCGTCCAGAGCCAGGTCGTCTGGATAGCAAACTCTTCTCCTGAAAGCGTTGAAGCACTCGTTGAACCGTAGAAAGGCTTACGCCAATAGTTCTTGCGACTTGCCGTTGAGTGTGACCGTCTTTCACAAGCGCAGCAATTTGTGCCATTTCAACAACAGTCAAGGGTATTTTTGGCAAAAAATAAACAATAATAAACACTAATAATGGCACTACTAAACACTAATGGCGCCAATAATAAACGTTTGTTCGTTGCGTTTGAACAGAAAGTCGAAGTACAAATGTGACCTTTAAAAAAAGCGGCAGTTACAGGTACCGTTCATTTTGGGAAGTGTGCACTTTTCCGCGAAATCGGCACTATTGAAATTCTTTGTTGCAACGGAAACCGCTAAGCCGACAACAATTCTCAGAAACATGCATTAGTTTGTATTTGTGTTATTATTATTTACGATAAAGCTCGTTAAAAATGAAATATCGGTGATTTTCAAGGTGACCAGGATTTTATCATCGCGAGTGTATTAAAAAAGAATTTATAACTGATGTAGTTAATAATCATTCAAACATCACTTTTTTAAACCATTTTACGCTTTTTCTAAGGGAATTGGAATACGCTCCCATTTGGTCAGATAAGTACTGCCGCTTTGCCTTTATTGTAATCTATTACCACCTTGTTCTTTATCACCTAATAAGAATGTGATTTAATGTATGTGAATGTGGGTAACAATGGCCTATGTAGTGTGACTGTTAGTTCAAGCATACCATCTCCAACCTTATTTCCTTTGTAGATTTCTGGTTGATTGTAATTTATAGTTGTATGAAATAAAACACTTTTTGATGTTCAGCTTTTTTAATCAAAATTATAGTAAAAGGAATAAATTTCATTTCCAAAAGAGGCTTACAAAGTAACATACTGAAGGCCTTAAACAACTATTCATTAATTCATGGAAACTAATGAAACTTTAAGAAATTGTGCTCTAGCGTAATCTGAGTGACAAGTAATAAGAAAAATAACAAAAAACTGTAGGCCAAAATCTGGTGAAGATATTCAATGGTTTATACCGGTTAATATTTTTTTACCGACATGATTTTACTATATTTGTTATAGTGAGTACACCAAACAAACAATGGTATTACACTGCAACTAAAAAGGGGGTTTTCAAGTTGCTGTACTTTCAATCTTCTATTCTTGCGTCCTGAATACTGTTGGTATAAAATATTCCCACCGGTATAAACAATTTGTTTCGCCAACTCTTGGACTACTCTGGATCTATATTTGCATTTCTAGAATAATTTGAAATCTTGTCATTTCCAAAAATTGTTCTATTAATAATTCTTCCAGGCAAGCTTTCTATACAATACCTCGAAACTGCACGAACAAGTAAATGCAATCTTTAGTAGAAGATATCTTTGGTTAAGATTACTTAGGGAGTGGTTATCTATGAAATATTTATTGATGAAAAGGGGTCAAATATTGAAAGAAAATTAGAAGCGAAAAGAAAACATTTCTGGCTAAAAAATGTAAAAGATTAGAAAGCCATGGATACACATTTACTACTCAGAACCGCACAAGATTTGCTGTAATGACAGCCAACTTTTAGTAATGAAGAGGTCGCCTAAAGAAGTAGAAAAAAATGTGACATAAGCAAACAGTTAAATATTCAAAACATTAAATTTAGAAGTATACAATAAGGAAAACATATTTCTTCAGCATGTATACGACATTGCCTTATCTATAATTTTAAAAAGAAAACGACGAGAGGCCAGAATATCATTAATATTTGCAGGTTTGAACAGATCCATTCATTTTAAAATGCCAATAAAAACGATAAAAATAATGCATGAAAATATAGAAATTTTCCGAAAAAATATGTGTCCCGATTTAAAAACAGAGAATGGAATCAGTTCAATGAACGAACTGTGAACGAAGTGTGTGAAGTAAGATTAGAAAATGCTCTAGGTAGCACCTATAATGAAGATTGGTTAGAAAGTTCAAAAAGATTTAAAAAACATGATCCTTCGGTCATATATTTGAATAAATAGCATCTTTTGTCCTCATCCTCATCCCTTGAACCCTTGTCAGGGCGTGGTGACACTAAATAGTATTTATCCATATGGACGGCTTCATGTAGGGATTTTCTCACCAGAATCTTTATTTGGTTTGCCCATCGTATTATAGATCTTCCTCTTGGTTTTCGACCTTCTGCTTTTCCTTCTACTACCAATAGTTCCATGGTCCCTGTTCTAGCTATGTGGCCGAAGTAAATTAGGTATGCTCGGTTTACTTTTTTTAATAGCCTGTCTTTTATATGAAGCTCTTCCAGAATTGACAGGTTGGTTCTGTATTCTGTCCAGGACACACGTAGAATTCTTTTGTAGACCCACATTTCGAACGCTTCGATCTGATTCCTATCGATTTTTTGAGAGTCCATATTGAGAGCAATTGGAGAACTAAGGGCATTGACCAACCTGAGCTTAGTATTACGGCCACGTATTACCTTTAGAAAAATTTCCAATTAATGGCTTAACAAACTGATGGTTCTATAATCAGCACATATTTTTGCTGTTGTCTTCTTAGGTAGAGCTGTGAACAATGAATTGGACCAACCATTAGGTAGGTATCCCCTGTTATAAATGGTATTGAAAAACGAAGTTATAGCCTTTAAAACACTATTATCATTGATAAGCTTGTATATTTCACTTGGAATTTCATCAGGACCTGTTGCTTTGCAATTTTTTGATGATTGTATCTTTCCATATTTTAATCAATTTATCTGTTACGGTTCCGGCCATTGCTTGATTTCTGAGGAGCCATCGCCATTGTTGGTTTTTAGAGAGCCCAAGTATACAAATCTATCTACCACTTCGAAATTTGCCACTTGATGTATGTGCTGTAGATTAGTATTTGCTCTGTCTACGATCATTATTTTTGTTTTTCCGGTGGTAATATGAAGTCCGAATTCTTCGCTTGTTCAGTGATCATAATCATTTCGACTTCATTCGCTATTGGTATAAGTGTGCCATCTGCGTATCGCAGGTTGCTGATTTTTCATCCTCCTGTAGTGATCCCTCCATCTATAGCATCTTTTGTAATTAATTGTAAAAAACAAGGTTCTTGAAAGATTTCGGCACAAAAAAGCTTTCTTGCTAGTCTGAACTTTGAAAAGGTAATACAGGTATTGAAAGGGAGAATTCATAAAACGCTAAGCTTAAGTAAAATAAAAAATCTTATAGGAAGAAAATACAAGTTAAAATGTTATAAAGAAAAATATATAACACATGAACAGAAAACGTGAAACTATTTATAGGAAACAACTTTGTATAAGCCTGTCTGAAACTTGCAATAAGAGTATAATTTAAAAAACTTACCAAACGAAAAAAAAATCATGTAGAAACTAGCATAATTGAAGATACAATAAGAAATCTTTATCAAAAGTGTGAACATGAAAAGAAAATATTTTGATGAAAGTACGTAGAAAAGCTTTTAAAATCTCATATGATCCAAGGAAAATAATCAAAAGAAGAATGCAAATTCAGCGACAGATTATAATATACTCACGTCTATTCATTTGCTTGCAGGACGGTAAACTGTTCTTCTGGATAAAATCATCTGATTATAGTTATAGAATCGCTTATCTTAAATCTATTTTTGTAATACTCTTATAAAGTAAATATACGATTTTTAGAGTCTTTAGGGAGTCACAAAACGTACCCGAACAATCAATAATCTTTACTATAAACAAGAACTTAATAAATCATTATTTAGTCGATAATATACTGATAAAATGAGGTGTTGACAGAGAGAGATCTGTGTTTTGTTCCCAACATTGTTTAATGTCTATTCGGAAGATATAATTAAGAAAGCCCTTAAGAATGAGACAAATGCTGTGTACGCCAAAGATAAGCTTAAAATTGTGGTATTTACTCGGTCTCGAAAAAGCAATGCTTGAACGAACTGCAGACATTTTAAATTTGGGCGTACTGAACGATCTTGCAAATCTTTTAGAGGGATAAATTAACTAACCAGAAAGTACTACAAAATGGAGGCACGTTGAGGCAATAGCTACAGAAATATTCACGGCAATTATAGCATTGGGAGAAGGCGGATATCTTTGTTGTTCTATTTAACTGTTCCGAACAGCAGCCTAGGGGGTTAAAATTGTCATGATAATAGGCAACTCTCGTAGCGGAGATGGCGATGAAGAAGAGAGATGACACTTGCATAATTTGACCACTTTCTGTTTAGCTATAAATCATAAATGTTTTCAAACTCAACACGATCGAGCAAATATCCTTCCCTACGAGAAATAATAATTAATGTTCACTTTATTGAGAATAAATTCTCGATTTTACTAGTCCTTCCGAACACTGGTATGCCTTGAACACTTGTACTACTGGGATAATTTAGAGTTCTAGAGGACTATGAGCACAACATTTTTCTCCTCCATGAGCCCTTATTCCGTGAGGTGGACAAGACCGACTGGAAGATAAAAACATATGTCTGGTTTCTTAGTCTGTAAAGAATTCCTTGTCTAACTGTCCAACCATTTCACATTAATTGGTTTACGTCGGATAATTCATTGCTTGGTGTCATTTCATCAAGGAATTATATCGTAAAATTCACTTGCTATTTTTTTAATAGTTGGTTGTCGTATTTGCATCATCATTATCATCATCATCATCATCATCAGCCCATAGTCGTTGAACATAGGCCTCCTCGAAAAACTTCCATTCTAATCTATCTTGCGCGGTTGCAATCGAGTTAATATATATCCTCTTTATGTCGTCAGTCCATCTTGTGGATGGTCTTCGCGGGATTTTTTTGTCCATCTACCTTTCACTTCTTTCACTCTAGCGATGTGCCCTGCACACTTCCATTTAAATTTAAGTACGTGTTCTATAATGTCCTCTACACCACGTTTTCTACAAATTTCTTCATTTCTAACCGTATCTCTCAACGATATGCCCAACAATGATCTTTCCGTTCTATGTTGCGTTACTTGTAAATTTTCGTGTAGATGTCCTTGTTAGAGTGTATCTGCGCCATATGTAAAAAAAGGCAGGACACATTGATTAAAGGCTCTTCTTTTTAAGCTGATATATTACTACTTAGGTTAATTATGCAAGGGAAGAGAAACCCAGGACGACGTAAAATATCCTGGCTAAGAAATTTGAGAGAGTGGTTCGGTTGCAGCTCATTAGAATTATTCAGAAGCGCGGCCAATAAAATTAAAATAGCGATAATGATTTCCAACCTCCGATAGGAGAAGGAACCTGAAGAAGAAGGTATATCACTAAAAATATCACGCAGTATTTCATGTGCTGCTCATTCTGCTAATTTGTACCATATGTCCAAGGTATATGTAGCTGTCAACAACTTCCGACATCATCTACCTTTAAAGAATGGCTCGGAACTAAATTGGTGATCATTTTTGTCTTTTGGTAATTAATATTCAGACCTACTTTACGTGCTGCCTCTTTCTCTCTCTCCTCGAGCCTTGGCCTCCTCCAAACTATGCCTTCAACCTTGCTGGTCCCGCGCCGATGTTCTCCAGGTTCTCACGTGTAGCAAATTTTGCTCGTCCGCTGCCTCTTCATTCTCCCACCTTTTCCGTGGCCTTCCTTTTGGTCTTGCGCCCTGCATTTTACTATATAGGGCTCTTTTTGACAATCTTTCGGTCCCCATTCTCACTATATGACCAGCCCATCAAAGTCTCTGAAGTTTAACGAATTCTGAGATCGATGCCTCTTTCAACAGTTGGTAGAGTTCATGGTTGTATTTGGATCTCCATACTTCGTTTTCATTTATAGGTCCAAATATCTTTCTTAAGACTTTTCTTTCAAAGACTTTCAGCTTTCGTTTTGTGTCTTCTGTCATCACCCATGTCTCGCATCCATAAGATACTATTGGTCTGATAATAGTTTTGTAGACCCTGATTTTCGATCTCCAGTGTGTTTTGTTTTTAGAGCGGATCACATGAGTGAGTGAAAAGTAAGCTTTGTTTCCCTTTACTATTCTTCTTTAAATTTCTGGTTCTTCTGTTCCATCCGTGTTTAATGCAACTCCCAGATATGTGAAACTTTCTACAGTGTCAATATCGTCCTCTAATTCAACTGTGTGTCTGTTTCTCCTACCTCTTGCCAGTGTTAGTTTTTTTGTCTGTTGAATATTTATTCAACCTATTTAGTCCTGTATCTTTTTCCCCTGTTTTTAATTGTGAATGTATTTCTGTCGGCTCTTCTGTTCTGCGATACATAATGCTAATGTCATCGGCATAGGCGGCAATCTGTATTGATTTATTTATTAGGAGCGTGCTGCTTCACTGAGTTTATTTAACATATCATTGGCAATTTTTAGGTGATCTTAAATCATGACAATGTCATCTGTGAATCGTAGATAACTAAGCACCTCACCATCGATGTTTATTCCTTTATTTTCTCATTTTAGTAATTTCAAATCATCTTTACAGTAATGAACAACTTAGGTGACATAGTGTCTCCCTGCCGAATACCTCCCCTAATATGTATCTTACTGGCGGGGCCGTGAAGACTTATAGTTGTAGCATTGCTGTATATATTTTCTATATTGTTGGTGTACCTATGATCAATTCGACACTCTTCCAATGCCTTGAGAAGTGCGGGTAGTTCGATAGTATCAAACTGTTTTCATCATAGCACTATTTTAATGCAGTATTTGATTAATTTGTTAGACGTCCGATGAACCGATGTTATTTTGTCACCTTATTTGTATAAAATATGATCAATAAATAGCATACCACCAAGCTATACTCCTAAACTGCTTCAGCAATCTTAAAAGGTTATTAATTTTGTTAATATACTTATTCAGTCTCTTTTCTAATCAAATGGAGTAGCTTTGGTAGGCCATGCAGCGTTACTCTGATAGTGTCAATCTGGGTTACTCCCCTTTACCTCGAACAAGAAACAGCAGAGCACATTTTATGTCAGTGTGACAGTCTGGCAAAAGTGTGGTTCTTTGCATTAGGAGAAGAAAATCCACCGGCAAATAGCTACATGGAAGGTACAGTCTCGAAGCTATTGGACTTAAAAAGAGTTAGGCTAGAGAATGTTATCTAGGACCAGAGGACCACAATAGATCTGAAAAGGTCGCAGTGGAATAGGCCAAAAGGCCACCTCTCTAAGTCTATCTATCTACTCCCCTTTATGTGGAATCGCCCAATATGTCTATTTCGTTTATTTCAGACAGCATCAGTATTTCCCGATGCCTCGTTACATATTGATTTGAAGGTTTCAAGGTATTTCACTTGTTTTGTCAGTGTTAAAATTCTAACCATAGCAGAATGTGTTTTTTTTAGTCGAACAAGTGTTCAAAGCTAGCGATAAATCCAGACTCGGTTCGTTACAAATTGAATTTAGTTTTTCCATAAACAAGAATCCTACATCACGATGCTGTAAGAGATTTGAAGGTTTCGTGTCGATTTGAAAACATCTTACTAAGAGTTTCAATTCTACAAAACTAATGAGCTTGATACAAGGAATAAAGAAGTATCATCAATAATGATGATAAAGACGTTGAAAGCACTGATAGATATCTAGATAAGTAAATAAATCTGAAAAAAAAAAGTGGAAACCCACAAAAATGAACATTAATTATGTAGAAGAAAGGAGAAGTACCTGAAGTATCTTTCCAAATAAAAAATAGTTTTTAAAGTTCATTTCAGAGCGGCATCAATTCCGTACAGAAATGTAAAGGTGTAAGCACTTATTAGTTTTTCAAAGCAAATGTTATTTTGTTATTTCAAATTACTTATAAACCTCAAATACGATAAACCTATTAATCGGTAATTTTATAGAAGCCACTTTAGACAAAATTTTCATATCACTAAATATAAAGTATCGTTTTGACCAAATGCATCTTAAAATTGACTATGAGCAGCAATAGTAACATTGATCAAAATGAAAAAAAAAATCCATGAACCTAACATACAGTAGTGACAAAACATATATCATGAAATAACATTTTTCTGAAGGATATTTTCAAGCTGAAGTTGATTTCATGTAATCGAATGAACTATCCTACAATAAAGTCGTCCCACGAACGCAACTCAGCTATATTGGTAATATATTGGAAGAAATTTTCACCAAGTAATAAAAAACAAAATTTGTTTAATTTATTAATGTTTTGTATTTTGAGAACGATTTCCGAAGTGGAAATTGAAACGTCAATAAACTTATTTTAAACTCCAATTGTGGCTTATTCCCATTAAAATAGTAATTGCTTTAAAATGCCACAAGAAAATAGCTTCAGAACAAAATGAAATAACATTGACTATTAAATATACAGTGACTTAATTGATATTACCCGTGTTGTTTAGGAAATTATCAGCAACAGAAGCTTTTGCGCATTTGAGGATTAATGGATGGATTTAGACGAAAAGTCTACAAAAAATGGTACGCTATAGTAGGATTTAGTAACACTTTCCCGACCGTTGCTACGAAATTCCATACTGAATTAGTAAAATTCCAATTGCCTTGTGATATAAATAAGACTAAGAAAATAAGATACGCGGTAGCATATTATCAATATTTTATATTTATGTTGAGTCACCAGTCGCATCTCTCTCCATACTACTCATTCATCGTAGACTCCAATCGTGAATTCCAATTTGAAGCCGCGGATTCACTTTGAATGTCATGGAAGGGAGTCCTCTAGCCCACTGAGCCATCGAGTCAACATGAATATTTTAAAAAAATGAAAAAACAAAAAATAAATGAGGTTTAATAATCACGATGGAAAAATATACAAATTACATGCAAGTATCAGATGAGCAATAAATGAAAACAACATGACATAGAAGATGAAGTCTGTAACTACAGGGCGATAAGATTTTTTTATATTTGAAATAAATATTAACATTTTTGTATTAGAAGTAAGAATGGCTGGAAAACAGAAAGACTTACCGTAGAATAGAAAGGCCAATTGTTTTATATTGCTAGTGTAACATCGGTCATCACGAAATGAGATTAAGCAAAGCTAATTGCAGACAGGGGAATATTCTCTATGCAAACGCTTTTATGGTGTTGTATGTGACATGCCAATACCAACGTTAAGGAGAGCCAAGTCTTGTGTCAGAGGTGAAAAGAGCTAGAATGCGCTGGTTGGAACATCTGCGCTTTGGAAGAAGGGGTTTCAACAATTAGATGGATGGATGGATAAGATAGAATAAAGATTACCTTGACCTACTATACAACTTTTACTGTTATGCGAATTTAGTCACTACAAACATTATAAACTAATCAAACGCTGTTCATCAAATGATTTTATCGAAAATCACGTCGTACGATATTTCAAAGACTTTTAAATAATTTTCTGAAGATGTTTTTTGTCATTTTCTGGCCGACGTGTCTTAGTAAAAACCAATATAAATAACGTACAGCAACAATACAGTGTTGTAAAATATGTAAGTAGCTACATAAGTGAAGGTAAAACTAGTTACCAACGAAGAATAAATGTGTCCCAACACTTAGAATTAACCATTATCTAGATAAGAGATTCTTTGCCGCAATTAGAATCTTCTTCTAATTGCGGCAGTAGGCTTTTATTGTTAATTTTGAAACTGCTAGAGTTTCGTAGAACATAAAATTAGAAAAAAAAAGTTTATAAGGTTGCAATAGAATATGTCGTGCTTTATGGGGCAGAAAATTGGATCTTAATCAAATAGAGTGAGGATCAGCTACGAAGAAGGAAAAAAAGGTGTGTAGCTCTTGATGCATAAATGGTGTAGCGTTTAAGAAGCTGACCATGATCTGCTGAGAACCCGATCTGGCAGTTGATATAAATACAGCCAGATTAAGTTGGGTAGGTAACATGGAAAGAATGAACACAAGTGGAAAGCTACCAAGATAGCCCAAGAGGCAGAAGACATCGAAGAGAACCAATATTGGCTGGATCGACAGTATTTTGACGATCTGAGCAACTCAGAAGATGGCGAAGAGTAGTTAAGAAACCATCTGCTTATAGGCAGATAATTGGTTGGCAGATACAAACGTTGGGAAAGGTATATCAAGTACAATATTAGTCAGTTTAACTAAATGTTTGATATCTTTTACATAAGGCTATGCTAGATCGATAATTTAATTTAAGCATTCCAGAGCAAGACATTCGGTGACTTTAATCTATGAGAACCAAATTAGATACCTCAACAGACAAATTTAGCGAGCAACTATTGAAGCTATGTGAAGACAGAGATTTGTTAGAATGCCCTAATTTGTTTAATTTCCTTTCAGATAAGCTGGATGACACGAAAAAAATTTAGAAACTTTACACTGAATGAAAAAGAACAGAAATAATTGGAAAAATAAAAATTTGAAAGCTGGAATATTTCAAGCATGTGATAGACCATCCAGAGAAGTATAACATTTAAATTATAATACAGGGCAAGATTGCCGGCAAAGGATACCAAAGTCAGAGAAAAAATTCTGACTTTGAAATATCTGAGAGTGGTACCATACGGCATCCGCTGATCTATTTCGAGCTGCCGCACACAAAATACTGATAGACAATGTTATCACCAACGTTCGACACGGTATTAGAAGATACGTCGTTATAATTTCTTTAGTTTGGCTTTAAGTCCCTTTTTATTCAATTCTACCTTAGGGTACTATAAGAGTCTGCTTCGTGTGCTTCCCTAAAATCTTATATCTGCATGAGTCACACCTAACTTAGTAAAACCTCATTTTTGTTAAATGATAGTAAAGAATTAAAATAGGACACATATACAAAAAGAATTAGCCTTACTAATTAATTTCTCCAGCTGATTCTCCAAGGGAAAGTAAATGGTAAGAGAGGACCGGGAAGAAGACGCATTTCCTGGCTTCAAAATTTACGAAAGTGGTATAACACGACTACCACTGAACTGTTCCGCGCTGCAATAAACAAAGTAAAGATAGCCGTGATGATCGCCAACATCCGGAACGGATAGGCACTTTAAGAAGAATTAATTTCGTAAGTTTTTTTGAACTATCAACCATTTTAGCTGAGCATTAGGGTATGTTCATAACAGAGACCATCGCGTCGTATCCTCGCCTAGATCAGAGCACTGACAGTGAACGCTCGCATTTAAAATAATGCATTTATTTTACCTGGCGATCGATACGATGGTCGGAGCGAGGGTCGGTGGTCGGCACCTCGTAGTGTTGATCGTAGAGTACTATGGTCGAGGGTCGAAAAAATACTAAGCTCGAATACTACAGTCCGATACCTGGCTCGAGGCTGGGCGCTGCGCTTTGACGGTGAACGCTGGCATTTTTAAAATAATACATTTATTTTACATGGCGATGATAATGTGATACCATCCTATGGTCCGAGCGAGGGTCGGCGCCTCGTTATGAGCGCAAACTTAGAGCTTTACCAAGATTTATTTATTACTCTTTTGCTTTTAGATTTGCAAAATATCCAAGAAGTATGTACATTGAAAGTCGTTGTTTATTACTTCTGGGAAATTTATTAATATTCTTAATATTAGTAAAATATCTATATAGCATGCGAATACAGGCTACCAGAAGATGCTGCTACGATACCATTCTTAAGACGCAACTGGTTTTATATCACAAGTTGGTTCAAGATGTTCTGGAAACTAGTGGAACGAATTTCTCAAGAATGTCTCTCGACTTAGAACAGACTGCTGACTTGTATAATTAGAATTTGCCCAACTGATATTACAAATAGATACACTATATTTGGAATGTTAATGTATTAGTACCATAAAATTTATACAGAGCCAAGAAAAAGCGTGCCTAAACAATGACAGTTATCTGGGCTACGCAACATATACAAGCACACATAAACCTGTTTTGAGGTCGACTCGCTTCTTACCGCCATTTTACGATCCATCGACTAATTAATATGCCGTCGGAAAGATGATCACACGGTAAACACATGCGTTCTGCACACTTTTTCACATCTGCAGATGGGAAATTCGTGCTGTGATACGATTTTTAAATGTAAAACGGATTTCACCTATTGACATTTATCGTCAGTTAATAGAAGTTTATGGTGAAAAGTAAATATATGTATATATGTTCAACATATTGGCAAATGGTGTAGAGAATACAGTGAAGACCGAACGGAAATTCGCGATGAAGATCGAAGGAAAAAACCTTCAGTTTCAGACGAAATTGTCGAAAAAGTTGAAATAGTGCTTGAAGATTTACCAGGTTTACCATTAACGATCTTGCTTTGCGTATTCCTGAGACTGCACGCACCACAATTCATCAGATATTATCAGAAACATTAGGCTATCACAAAAGGTGTGTGCGCGGTGGGTGCCGCGACTGCTTACAGAAAATCACAATCAGCAACATGTCGAGTGTGCCTAACAGTTTTTACAACAATGTGAAGACAAGGAAAAATTTTTGGATTCCTTACAGGCGACGAAACATAGGTGTCTCACTTTACCCACGAAACCAAGCAGCAATCACGTGAATGGCGTCATCCAAGTTCGCCGAAGCCGAAGAACTGTAAAAAAAGGCAGTCTGCTGGGAAAGTCATGGTAATCGTTTTTTGGGAGACCAAGGACCTACTGTTAATCGACTTTTTGCCTCATGGAACAACAGTTAACTCCGAGAGACATTCAAAAGAACGACGTGCGATCCAGAACCAGCGGCGAAGATTGTCCAGTGGGTTGGACTGTTGTGCTACCCCCCTCCCCTCCCCCGTCCACAGTCCAGACCTAGCACCAAGTGATTATCACTAAAATTAAAGGAACATTTGGGTGGCATACGATTCAATACCCATGATGAAGTCAAGGAAGAAGTTACCCGATTTTTCAAAGGATAGAAAAGTTGGAGCATCGTCTGCAAAAGTGTTTGGACACAAAGGGCGATTATGTAGAAAAACAGATTAAGTTTTAAAATGATTTATAATACTAAGAACAAAAATAAAGCTGTCTATTTTTAAAATTCATGGGAATCTTATTTTACGAATGGCCCGCGAATGATATAGTTCTTATGAAAACATATAAGGAAAGATTAAAAGAAGCATTATCAATCCTGGCAAATGAAGCATGGAAAAGAGGTCTACAAATTAACGAAGTAAATACAAAATATATAATCTGCTCTAGAAAAGAAGATACCAAGACGAGAGAAATCAAGATAGAAAACTACACTTGTTGAAAGAGTTCTGCAATTTAAATACTTGGTAGTATTGTTCTGCTCCTGCGACTCATAATGCAAGGAAAGATAGACGGCAGAAGAAGCATCGGAAGAAGACGAATTTCATGGCTTAATAACCTGAGAGGATGGTTTGGATGCAGCTCAAAACAACTATTTAGAGTTACTGCCTCAAAAATTAAAATAACTATGATGATTGCTAACCTCCGTAGCGGAGATGGCACCTGAAGAAGAAGAAGTATTGTTCTGGAGATACCACATGTCAATAAAGGACAACAACTTATCCAGAAATACAAAACTGAAAATATACAGAGCTGTAATCAGACCAATAGTATACGCAGCTGAGATAATGTGCCTCACAAATATAGATGAAGAAAGTTTAAGAATACTCGAAAGGAAAATCCTCAGAAAAATTATGGACCTGAAAAGAATGAAGCATGACATAAGAGACATAATGAAGGAAGAAGATATAGTGCAGAGACTGAGAAGACTGGGACACATGGAGAGAAGGAAAAACGACCTACTGGTTAAAGTCATTAAATGGAAGCCAGAAACTGAAAGACCGAGAGCAAGACCTAGAGAGAGATGGGAGGACCAGGTCATAAGAGATATTCAAATCCAGAAAGTGAGAAACTGGAGGGAACTATGCACAGATCGCAATGAGTGGAAGAAAATTGCAACAAAAGTCAAGTCATATAACAAACTTTGACAATACACAAGAAGAATGATGAGTGATTTACACCGCGATAGGCGAATCAAAGGGCCCAAGTAAGCAAACATTCCACCAGGAATGACAGGCATCGATAATGATGATAATTCTTTATGTAAATAATCAAAAAATCTTTTAACATGCTGGCAACAATGTCTTCGTTTTAATGCTTTCACATATCTGAGAACTTTGTGCCAACAATTTTGAAACTATATATTATAGTATTTAATTTTAAATGAAAGTTGAAAAAAAAAATGTTCGAAGTTATTTAACAGCCATTTATTCGTAAAATAAAAAATCGTTATTCGTAATTATATAATGTAATAAAATTAAGATTATTATAAATAAAGAAAAGAATAACCCTTAAATTGACATTATACAAAAAATTATATCAGCTTACATCGATGTTACAGTAACAAAAGATTTTAGCTTACTACTGCTGCACTGAATAGATGCAACTGTGTCAAAACGATAATGACTTGTTTCGTTTCACTGTAAATATAAATTCGGGAAAGTTCATACTATGATTTAACTTATATAAAAAAAATACATAACAGGATGATAATTCAATATCATGTGTAGGGTATAACCGAATATGTTGCTTTAGTATTATGCATGTCTATTAGCAGTAGGCCTAGGTCCACTAGCGTTCCTATTCTGGTTTTGCTGTCGTGGCCTATTGTAACCATTGTTTTGGTAGTAAGACTGGTTGTTGTTAGGCCTTGGTGGACCTCTGTTTGGTGGTGCTCCTCCATCTTTGCCAATCTGAAGCGTTTCTTCAGGTGACCTCAAAGTATCATCTATCCCATTGTTGCCCATCTGTATTTGGGGAAGTTGGTGATTGTTTGGTGTCAAATTATTGGGCATATTTGCAAAATGAGGTGGTAACTGAACAGGATGAGGTGGATGGCTGGAGAAATTTTGGTTCGTGAAAGTCTGGCTAGCAATTTGTTCCGGGGGATCAATTTCAGAGTCCTGCAAAATAAATTTATATTAAGAAAACATTATTTTACAGCCAGTATAAAAAATAAATGCGAACCACTTTAAAAACTAAATACACATTTCACACATTGTGTGCTCTACAATAAGATGACCTCTTTTCAAAACAATTTCGTTCTCCTTTTACAAGATTCAACTATTTGTTTAGACAGATAAAAGGCATCTTTCTTACCTGTAAGAAAAAGAAACTTCCAGTTCCAAGCATTTCGGTTATTGGTCTAGGCGGTTGCGGTTGTGGCGGAGGCGGTTGCTGAGGTAGTTGTTGATAAAACATAGGCGGTTCATTCGTCAAGGTTGGCTCCAACGGCGGCTGTTCCACCGGCGTTGGCGGCGCTTGATGTAAGGTAGAACGATTTTCTATTGTCAAACTTTCAATCAATGGCATATCAGGTGGCGCTGCTGTCGTCGGTTGTGTGGGTTCTGGTATAGGCTGTGGAGGTGGAGGCACCATCACAGCTCCAGGCTCATGGTTGTTTAATGGCTCAGGTGCGATAACCTCCGGTTCATCCACTAATTCAGGTTCCACAACTGCGAACTCCTCATATACCTGTAAATATATCATATATTTTAAAGCTTCTTTCAGTTTTTTCCAAATATTTGCCAAATTATCATATTTCTTTACTTTTTACAAACTGAACAATAATCTTCAGGTTAAAAATTACCAGTTACATTCGGTTACATTTTTTTTATTGCAAGAAACTGTAATCTCTCAGTAGAGATATATAAGTATAAAAATGCTTTAAAAATATTGTAAAAACAGCCGAGAAGTATTAAATTAGAGAAACAGATAAAATTTGGCCAATTTAAAAATTTGGATCAGAATATACTTCTTGAGGTTTTTTGTGCGCTGAAGACGAATCTGAGCTCCAAATTGCCAAATTGACTCTGGTTTCTGAGATTACCTAACCTAAACGTGCAAAAATAGCGTTTTTTTGGTCGTTTTTGAGGTTATGTACCATCATAATATAAATTTTTCTCACAGAAACTATTAAAGTATCCATCTTTTAAATGGCGTTGAGTTTACTCAGAGATCTTTTTTTGCTGAGATATCGCATTTTAAAGTTTCTTAGATTAAAAAACATACAAACCATATAATTATACAGTATAAGGGAAAATTTAAATTTAGAAATCCTAAACTCATAAAATCTTATTCCAACCACCTCAAACCTGAGAAGCCAAATCAAATAACCCCAAATCCAACAATTTCAAACCTACACACCCCAAACCCAACCAACCATCACTTTCAGTCATTAATCGCTTATTGTATCATATCAAAATAAAATCACATACAGTAATTGTGTTTACTGATCGAAACAAAACACCTCTAAACCTGTCAACCCCCTACAAACCACCCCTTTGAATTCAGAAGCAGGAAAACATACCTAATCTTAGAATCCATAAGATTAATTGCTAATTTTTTGTATTAAAAGGAAATCACGCACAGCAAGCCAGTTTATTTGTCAAACCAATACACGCTTAAGCTAACCAACCCCTAGAAACTACACTTTTTAGTCCACAAGCAGTTTAGTAAGGTTTACTTGTGACAAACCCACCTAACCCACAAACCCGCTATTTTTGCACTTTTTGGTTTGGATATTTCAGAAACCAGACCCAATTCGGCAATTTGGAGCTGAGATTCGTATTCAGCGCACCAAAAAACCTTCAGTTTAGAAAAGTATACTCTGTTTTCTGTGTCCAAGACTTGTCGGCCTGTTATTTGTTGTCAGCCGATTTTTGTTATATTAAGTATGAGATAAAATCTACAAAAGTTATCGGAAAAGGAGTTAAGGTAACTAAAATAAAAAAAAAATACCTGCGCCTGATCAAAATATCCACTTTCATGGATCTTTCCTAATATTTCCTTAATTTGGCTGTAGGAGCCTCCAAATACTTCTTTAGGTTTACCATCAACTGCTGCTAATAGATGTTCAGCAGCCGCTTGTACTTCATTCATAAAGGCGGTAGCATTACCAGCTTCATGTTTTGGTGTCACAGCAGGGTATAGGTCGTCTAGTAGTCTACAAAAAGACATCCAGTTTTATTCCAGAGTCTATACAATAAAAACAAAATAAAAGAGGCAACAATATTAACTTTTACAAAAATTTATTAATCGAAATTAAAGTTCGCCCAACATAGAAATAAAAAAAATTACGCGTTTTTTCACGAACATGATGAATCCGCTGTTAAAATTGCTCCAGCTCAAGTTTTTTTTCACTATAGTTTATTGAAGTTAAATTTTATCTAAAAACAAAAATATTACTCTGCAGACAGGATTCCAAACTATACATGAAAAATCCACTTGATTGCAAGTCAATCTCCTCTAGTACTCACGTAATTACTCACGCGGTATTGTCCTATTTTGGAGATACTCTATTTTCATAGAAGAAAAACTTATTTTCACAAGTCATGTATTTCAAAGAATCACAGAAAGAAGAAATAAATAATATCGACAAAAGAATTTTTCATTTTATACATAAGTAGGCGGTCCGATAAGTACTTAGCGTTACCGCCAGATGACGCCACTATCTCAAGAGAAATCTATTATTGTGTAATACATTCTCGTAGACGGCTAACCTCAAAATTTCAGCTGATTCGGACTAGTAGTTTTATTTTGACCGCGTGTGAAATCAGGCGTAACTGCGGATTTTAGAATTCTTGTTGGAGCGCTTGGATGCTGTGTAAGGTGACTCTTCTCTTTCAATGGCAACCGTCAAAAATTGGTTTAACGAGTTTCGTTAACCGCCGACTGAAGGTGAGCGAGATAGCTGACAGTAGGCATTTCAAAATATGGCGTATGTCATATCCTGAATTAAATTTTGGCAATGAGAGCAGTGCAGTGTTTGGACGCTATTTAAGCGTAATCCGAAGGAGTTTCTAACTCGTTTCGTAACCGTCGACGGAACATGAATTCATTGGTACACACCAGAGACCAAGGAACAGTCAAAACAGTGGACAGCACCCGGCGAACGTGCTCCAAAGAAGGCGAAGACTGTCTTATTGACCAGAAAGGTGATGGCCACCATTTTCTGTGATTCACAAGGGGTTATGTACATCGACTACCTAGAGAAGGGCAAAACGGTCACGGGGTTCTGTTACACCGAACTATTGAGCGATTCAACGCCGAATTACAGAAAAAACGAGCCCATTTGGCGAAGAAAAAAGTGCTCTTCTAACACGACAACGCACCGGCTCATACCTCCGTTGTCGTCATGGCGAAATTGATCGAATTGGGCTATGAACTGTTGCTCCATCCACTGCATTCTCCAGATTTAGCGCCGTGCGACTTCTTCTTTTTGTTTCCAAACTTAAAAAAGGCACTCGCCGGGAAAATCTATTGTGAACGGAATACTAGAAAATCAGTTATCCATATCCTGCAGGAATTGACAACGATCTACAAAGGCAATGAAGTGTTCATCAATTATTGTGAGTAAAATACAATTCTGTCCAAGACTGATTTTTTTCTATTTTCCAATTGTCTTTGATCCATCCTTTTCTTCAACATAATTTTTTAATTGAAAGAAAAGTCCATAGCAAACAATAATAAGTAAACAGAAATAAAATAATGTATATTAACAGTGACCTGAAGATGGCCAGAAAATTGTAGTGGACGAAACCGGTCGGTCGTCAAGCTAAATAAAATAGATTGTGAGTAAGTCTGTAATTTATTTCTACAAACTTGGTAACAATCTTTTGAATTTGCTAAAGTCATGCATCTCCGTCTGGAACTTCCCTCTCTATCATCTGCGCACCTCGCAGCTCTTCGCTATTTTGGTCTAGTGTACTCCTACTCATATGCATATTAATACATAATTACCGCTGAATTCCGCGGTAATGTGCGGAGATTCAGAATTTAGTGGTTTTAAAGAACAGCGAAATAATGCTAACATCCAAAAGAGAGAAAAAAAGAGAAAGATATACTCTGAAAGAAATAAATATAGTACACAAAAAAGAACAAACTGTGAAAAGTAAAATGTATTAGTTAGATATCTTACTTGAGATCTGATTCAGTTAATTGAGCAGCTCCATTTCTCCCATGCAAAAAGTCGTCTCGAACAGTCTCATTGCCCATCTGGTTAAGTGCATCTTGGACCAATAAAATTTCCCTTAACCTCGCCAATTCCGCCTGATATTTCGCAGCAGCTTCTTTCTTAGCATTCTTTTTCGCTTCCTTCTCAGATGCTACTGCAATCCCTAGGAACTGTTTACATAAATCTCTAGCAAAGTCTAATGTATTCGTCACTTCATTGAATTTAGCCACAGCAGTCTTTTGATCGGCATTCAGTTCTTTACCGGCATTTTGTAAGTCCTTGTAAGATTCTAATTTCGACTGAAATAAAAATTGTTAAATGACATCATAACACACTTTCCTAATATTGTGAACAATATGAGTCATCATTCAATTTATATGAAAATCAAATAGTTATTTGCTTATAAATATGTACTTATCTCACAAATCGAACAATAAGGTAATGGTTAAGTCATTATACTAATTATTTTAAAAAAAAATGTCTAATTCTGCTACCTAGAAACCTATATGAAAACAGTTTCAGAAAAGTAAAGGTCAACAATGTTCTTTCCACTCTGACACATAGAGAACAGGTTGAAACACACCAGCAAAAGATGCCATAAACAAAGTTTTATTATCTTTACCTAAATTTTAAAAATTTTAAAATGTATTTTGTCCATTATTTTATATTTTATGTGTGTTATTAATGTTGAGTGTCAATGCTTTTACAAATAATCTCAACAACTATGTCTTGAAAAAGGAATAAAACCATTCCGAAAGCTAGACAAAAAGTCAAAAGAGTGTTTCATTAACATCCCGGCCAATTTTCTGACTGCAACCCTAATAAACTGTGTTGTTTGTTTATATCGACAGTCACTAATATCCAGTATTTCTTATATTATACATATATATATATATATATATATATATATATATATATATATATATATATATATATATATATATATATATATATATATATATAATATGTTAAAAAAGTGTAGGTGATAGACCACATGCTGTTTGAGAACTTTGGTTGTGGTGATTGTTTTTGATATTTCATTGCCCAACTTTATTTGCAGCTCTGTTTTTATGTAGTCTTTGTGTTATATTTACTCATTTCTCTCTAACATGCTTTTTTCTCATTGCTTCCAATAGTCATTTTCTGGGCATGCAACCATATGCTATCTGTAAGTCTATAAAGGTCAAGTGTTTCAATCTTTTTCTCTTGTTCTTTTCTATCAGCTGTCACATGATGAATATATTATCTAGACACGATCTGACTTGTTCTTCGCCATAATGGTCCATGTGTTCAATCTTTTCTTTTATTACTGTGAAACAGATTCCTGCTATTGAAGGCATTACACTGATCCCTCTATAGTTACTTGGTGATCTTTTAGTCACCTTTTTTGAAAATGGAGGACATATTTATATGATTGTATACATATTTATGTGATGTATTGAACAACACTCATATGAATGACCTGATCCTTGCGAATCCATCTTTCAGCAGTTCCATTTTTATGTTCCCTGGCCCTGGTACTATATATATCTTCCTCTATGATTTTGGTTTCCCCTGTTATTGTTGTCACAGGGTCTTGTGAGATCTCCAGTCTATTCTAAACATCTAAAGTACTAGTTTAAGTAGTTCATAAATTGCCTCTATTATTTTTATACTAATTTTAAGAGTTACATTAGTGTTATTAGATCGTAATAATATGAAAATAAAATTTCGATCCTGTAGACATTTGTCTGTTCAGTCTTAAGATTGAAAATTCCAAAGGAAAACTGTTTGAAAATTTTTGCACTGATTCAGATTTTCGCCCCTTCCCCTATACTATTCAATGTAATGTAAATATAAATGTAATTTTTCCAGGGACCTACAAAATGTTGTGCATGTTGATATAAACCAATACAAACCCATTCTTTTTATCATGTAATTATCTTTGAATATAATCAATTATAGAAATATATCACAAGTCATATTATGTGAACAGTTTGACTAAAAATTCAAAACTAACTGCACTGAAGAAGATTGGTCAACAAATCGAACATATAAATAATTTTTTTTTATTACAAATACACTAATAATTTTAATAACGTGTGTTAGTGACAGCTCACTTTACTGTTGACTTCATTTCTATAATTATGAGATTATTTAAACCATATGTAAAATCTTCTCAATTATTGATTTCAGACTATTTACTGTTCAATAATTATTTATAAACTAAGCAAACAGTTAATATAATTAATTCTCACATAGTAAGTAGGTCATATACCATTTGTCAAACTGGTTAATAAAAAAATTGTCAGCTAAAATTACACCAACAAAACAAAATTAATTAATCAACATGAATTGCATAAATCAACTTTAATAATGTGTAACTAAATCATCCTGTTTTAAAATTAGAGATGTGCTTCTCTGCAATTACTTTAGAAAACATTATTGAAATTTGATGAGAACACAAAAAAGGCACTAAAATAATTCAGGCATTATTTAATTTACAATGGATATACATAACTTCTTTTTGAAAATTTATAAACGTTAATAACAGTGGCGACTCACGAGTCTTGAAGATGAGAAGCAAATCCTGTCTAACCTAACCTAACTTTATGTAACCTTAGGTAAGCTATCCCAACATAACTAATTTGTTCCCCACTTTCCCATTTTTTCATTTCTGCTTCTAACTTACCCAACTACACTCCCCTCATCCAATTCCAACATCTAAACTTAAAAAAAGTCAGAAAGGATCCTTGTTAAAACAATAGATGCAAGATCTAATCAGGTCAAACTGCAATATACATATTTTAGTAAAACAGTCTTAAATATTCTGTCTTTCAGACTTACAAATTTGTCATTAATGTCTTTATAAAATATTGTATGTATTTATCAGTTCGTTCAGTAAATCCTTTTTTATGGAAATTTTTTGATAAGTTTGAAAGTCTATCTTCAGTCATTGTGTTGTGCAAGTACATTTTATCCTCTTAAATCATGAAAAACTCCAATCAGGCACATTAATTTATAAGGTTCTTTAAATATAACTAGTTTCATTCAATGTGTTTAGAAGATTTTCTGATTCCATTCCTATAAAGTGGTCATCATTATATATCAGCCACAATTCATTCAAATAAAGATATAGCTACTCTTCAGAATTGGTCAACAGTTAATGAAATGAGTTTGAATATAGGTAAATTTTTCTGTATTACATTTCCTACATCTTGAGTTCCAATTCACTTTGATTACCAGCTTTGCAATACACCACTACAGAGAGTAAATGTGATAAAGGACTTGGGAGTTTTCTTTGATTCACAGGTATATTATTTTGATCACCATTATAATTCAATTGCTCTACAAAAGCTTGGTTTTGTTTTGCGACTTCAAGGGATCTATCCATTAATTCAACGAATATATAACTTTTCCTAAATGGTTTTCCCATGAACATAGAATTTTAGGACCCTTAAGCTAGCGGGGACACATGAGCGGAATCCAATTTAACCTACGTAATATTTTTTCACCAATTTTTCACTAATTTATTACCACCCTAATAATTTTTCACCACCAAACCAACCTTAAGGGGAGCGATTCTGTTGGCTTAAGATTCAAGCTAGCAGAATTCAAAAAAGAAACTTTTTGTTGATGGCATATTTTTTCACCCATTTTTCACTAATTTATTACCACCCTAATAATTTTTCACCACTAAACCACCCTTAATGGGAGCGATTCTGCTGGCTTAAGGTTCAAGCTAGCAGAATAATAAAATAAAAAATCTTTTTGTTAATGGCATATTTTTTCACCAATTTTTCACTAATTTATTACCACCCTAATAATTTTTCACCACCAAACCAACCTTAAGGGGAGCGATTCTGCTGGCTTAAGGTTCAAGCTAGCAGAATTCAAAAAAAAAACTTTTTGTTGATGGCATATTTTTTCACCAATTTTTCACTAATTTATTACCACCCTAATAATTTTTCACCACCAAACCCCCCTTAATGGGAGCGATTCTGCTGGCTTAAGGTTCAAGCTAGCAGAATTAAAAAAAAAACTTTTTGTTGATGACATATTTTTTCACCCATTTTTCACTAATTTATTACCACCCTAATAATTTTTCACCACCAAACCACCCTTAATGGGAGCGATTCTGCTGGCTTAAGGTTTAAGCTAGCAGAATTCAAAAAAAAAACTTTTTGTTGATGGCATATTTTTTCACCAATTTTTCACTAATTTATTACCACCCTAATAATTTTTCACCACCAAACCCCCCTTAATGGGAGCGATTCTGCTGGCTTAAGGTTCAAGCTAGCAGAATTCAAAAAAAAAACTTTTTGTTGAT
Source organism: Diabrotica undecimpunctata (assembly GCF_040954645.1). NCBI lineage: Eukaryota > Metazoa > Arthropoda > Insecta > Coleoptera > Chrysomelidae > Diabrotica > Diabrotica undecimpunctata. The sequence goes on along the minus strand of NC_092806.1, from coordinate 24,064,927 downwards.
GACATATAGTTTCACCCATTTTTCACTAATTTATTACCACCCTAATAATTTTTCACCACCAAACCACCCTTAATGGGAGCGGTTCTTCTGGCTTAAGGTTCTAAATGGCAGAATTCAAAAAAAAAAAAATTTTGTTGATGGCATATTTTTCACCCATTTTTCACTAATTTATTACCACCCTAATATTGTTTCACCATTAAACCACCCTTAAGGGGAGCCATTCTGCTGGCTTGCGGTTCTGCTGGCTTGCGGTTCAAGCCAGCAGAATTAAAAAACATATTTATAATATACCACAGTGTTTTGCTAGGTTTTTACGAATTTATTACCATTCTAGTAATTTTTGACCCCTTAACTACCCCTTGTGAAAACTCAATAATTGTGTTAGATTAAAATTTAAGGAGAAATTTTTTTTCAAATTTACTGTCCACTACTTATAACTGAAATAAAAAAGTGTTTTGTTAAGTTTATACTAAACTTTGACCATCCTGATAATTTTGCTCCCATAAACCTATTCGAAAACTTTCCTACTAGCTGAATATTTGAACCAGCAAAATAAGAAAAAAACGTATTTTTGAAATACCTCAGTATTCTGCTAAGTTTTTACTAATTTATTACCACCCTAGTAATTTTTCACACCTAAACTACCCCTTGTGATAAGTCAATAATTCTGTTAGGTTAAAATTTAACGTGAAAAAAATCTTTTTTTACAATTTCACTATCCTCTACTTATAACTGACATAAAAAAGTATTTTTACCCTGATAAGTTTCCATCTCTAAACCAATCTGATTTGGAAACATTCCTGCTAGCTTAATATTCGAGCCAGCGTAATTAAAAAAAAATTATTTATGATATACCACAGTATTTTGCTAAGTTTTTACGAATTTATTACCAACTTAGTAATTTTTTATCCCTCGACTAACCCTTAGTGGAAGTCAATAGTTCTGCTATGTTTAAATTAAAGGTGAAAAAGTTTTGTTTTATAATTTTACTAAATACTATTTATAAGTAAAATAAGAAACTCTCTGGTTAGTTTTTACTAAATGTTAACGAACTTCACCAATTCCACCATCTACACATTTACGCTGGTTGAATGCAAAGCAAATCTTTTCGGAAATATGAGATACTACAGTATTATGCTAGATTTGTACTAATACATTACCATCCTAGTAATTTTTCACCCTTCAACTACCCTCTATGAGGAGTCAATAATTCTACTACCTTAAAATTTAAGGTGATAAAAAATCTATATTTATAATTTTACTGTATTCTACTTGTAACTGAAAATATAAATTGCTTGCCTGGTTTTTACTAAATTTGATCCACCCTTATAATTTTTGACCCCCTAAGCTTCAGATAATGGGAAACATTCAACACATTGATACACATTGACGCTAGGTGAATAAAAAATCTTTTTGAAAACACAAGAGTGCTCTGCTAGAATTTTACTATATTTTTACCAGCCTAGTCATGTTTTTCTCAACTACCCTAATTGAAAAACATTTTCAAATGTTATTCTATACTAACTAATATTTATTTTTTCAATGTTTAAATATTAAAAATATGAAAACACTTTATTCCAAAAATTATAAATTTTACCCGTTTTAAAAAATTGACTCTGATTCGAGTCGTATTACATGGCTAAGCGAAATCGAATCGTTAGTCCTTTTTATGAATATAAAATAACTGAAATCAAGTTGAGTTTTAGTAAATACAATGGAATTTTTATATTTCACAGAATAAATTACCAGGTAAGAAATATTCAAATTGAAATAATTTTATTACCTCTATTACATTATTTATCTGATTGTAAAGGAGGGTCGTCGGGATCGTGCGCACCTATTGCACCCTATTGTTAAAAGATTTGCATTCATTAGGTAGATGAAAATTTGAAAAATAATTTAGGTATTTAATATTTTAATAATATTTAAATAAGAAGAGTATTAACGATTGTTCAAAACATAATTTTAAGATTAGGTGTATAACATAAAGAATTTATATTGCAAAACATTTTAAGTAGGTATATTCAAATGAGACCGAAATTACCGGTTGGTCAGAACAGCTGATATAGATTATTTGCGTAGTAAAATAAATTTATATTAGCAGCATTTTAAAAATTTAAAGATATTTGTATTTTAATTCTTTGTCGATTTTTCATTCATTGTCAGTTGAATATAGGTAAAAATTAAAGGTTATTACAAAAAAATATTAACTTATTTATTTTGTTTATGAAAATGTTTGAAAGAATCGCCCACGGAGAGATCTGGTTTCTCGGCACAATCCACACACTCATAAATTGGGTTTTTTCTTATTTTTAGGATAGGACATACTCTGCATCTTTTCGTTTTCGTTTCGCGTTTGTCCGATTTATTAGCAATTATTTATAGGTAAATGTTCGCGTGCGATATTCCGTCTTTCTTTGCTTTTTTATAAATTAATTTACGAATTAATTCTAACCTTTTATGTCTTTTGTTTAGTATATTGTTTAAAACTAAGTCTAACTTTCCACGGTACCATCGATTCATCTAGCGATAATTATTTTACTGGATAACGCAGAGCAGTCATTTTATTATTAAAAAGTCTATAACTGTTCTTATTCTATAAAACCGATCTTCAGGAATAACATTCGGTCCCATTGGATTATGGATGAAGATTAAGCACCTTAAAATTATAAGAAAAAGATGTCTTCCGATGTTCTGCAAAAAAGATTTTAAGCTGAATAGTGGATCTGTTTTCCAATAACCCTCCAATCTTGAAATCCGTATGTGTCAGTGTGGAAGATAATTCCCATAAATACTAGAAATTCAAATAAGGAAAGTAGTTTACATCTTTAAATGCTAGAATTTACACAAACGCCAACTTCACCAACTTTTTTATATGCTAAACATTGCAATATTGTTGTTTTGTACACTACCTATTTTTTAACAAAATTTTACAACTTAAAAAGGGATCATTCCCGTGAGTTGGCTGTATATCATATAGTTAAAAAACTCGAACATTGAAGTAAAACACTGTTGTGATTGGTATATTTAATTAAATTTTAAAAATCCTAAAGGATTAAGTTCAAAACGTTTTCGGACTTATCAGTCCAGTGAAATTTGTAGTACTTTTAGTAAGTAATTAATAAGTAATAGGTAACTAGTAATTTTTAATTAAATATACCAATTATTACAACAGAAGTGTTTTTCACACACACACACACACACACTCGCACACACACACCGTGTAAATGTATTCAAGTATTTTTGAAAAAACAAATTTATTTAATTTTTGTTAAAGGGGTAGTAAGGGGTGAAAAATTACTAAAGTTGTAATAAATTCGTAAAAACCTAGCAGAACACTGTGGTAGATCATAAATATTTTTTTTAATTCTGCTAGCTTGAACCGTAAGCCAGCAGAATCGCTTCCCTTAAGGGCGGTTTGATGGTGAAAAAATATTAGGGTGGTAATAAATTAGTGAAAAATGGGTGAAAAAATATGCCATCAACAAAAAGTTTTTTTTTTTTAATTCTGCTAGCTTAAACCTTAAGCCAGCAGAATCGCTCCCATTAAGGGTGGTTTGGTGGTGAAAAATTATTAGGGTGGTAATAAATTAGTGAAAAATTAGTAAAAAAATATGCCACCAACAAAAAGTTTTTTTTCTGAATTCTGCTAGCTTGAACCTTGAGCCAGCAGAATCGTTCCCATTAAGGGTGGTTTGGTGGTGAAAAAATATTAGGGTGGTAATAAATTAGTGAAAAATTAGTGAAAAAATATGCCATCAACAAAAAGTTTTTTTTTTTAATTCTGCTAGCTTAAACCTTAAGCCAGCAGAATCGCTCCCATTAAGGGTGGTTTGGTGGTGAAAAATTATTAGGGTGGTAATAAATTAGTGAAAAATTGGTGAAAAAATATGCCATCAACAAAAAGTTTTTTTTTTTAATTCTGCTAGCTTGAACCTTAAGCCAGCAGAATCGCTCCCATTAAGGGGGGTTTGGTGGTGAAAAATTATTAGGGTGGTAATAAATTAGTGAAAAATTGGTGAAAAAATATGCCATCAACAAAAAGTTTTTTTTTTGAATTCTGCTAGCTTGAACCTTAAGCCAGCAGAATCGCTCCCCTTAAGGTTGGTTTGGTGGTGAAAAATTATTAGGGTGGTAATAAATTAGTGAAAAATTGGTGAAAAAATATTACGTAGGTTAAATTGGATTCCGCTCATGTGTCCCCGCTAGCTTAAGGGACCTTAGAATTTTGACATTAGAAAAGTTATGCTTACTCATTGTACACGAAATATGATACTGATGCCTATTATATTAAATTTTCTCTTCTTAGGTCAAAATGCAAATGTTTGTCTGGTATAGGCTTTAATCAATATGTTACAGGTATCAATGCTCAGTTGAAAGAAAATTCTAAATCATTTTGGAAATATGTTTATGATAAATGTTTACAGTTTACATAATGCTGTGTTTTACAGGGATCAGTTTGCTTCTAATCGGCAAGAAATTGCTAATTTGTTCAAGGACTTCTTTACAACTGATTTATATTAGATTAGGTTAAGATTCCCAATTTCCCCATCAATAACAATGTTGAAACAAATTATGTCTCTGAAATCACTCTCATTGATATTTTTGATTGCATAAGTTCTCTTCCAAATAAGATTACCTCTGGACCTGATGGTCTTCCCAATTTTCTTTTAAAAAAGTGTTTGCACTGCTACCAATTTATTACATACTTTATTTAGTAACTCATTACAGTCATCTTTATTTATATAAAATTATAAAACTTATAAAAAATACAGTTGTAGCTTTGTTGAAGTACCAAATTGAAGCAATGAGCTGAACAGTGCATGAAAACTTTGTGGTACAATTTCTTTTATTTTTGCCTAAAGACCATTAAGATGCCCTGACTCCATTTGATGAAGCACTTGCTCCATCAAAACACTGGCCAATGAGGTTTCGTCTATTTCATTTTGGAAGCATAGCTTTCTTATCGCAGGCTATGGATAGAGTGGTGAATCATGCAACCACACACCATGTGAAGTAATAAATTAAAATGAAATAAAATAAATTAAAAACCATTGGTCATCTCCTCGGTCACTCCTGGACTGCTACATCTCATTTTTTATTTTTTATGTATTTGTCTGTGTTGGGAAATGCAATTGATTATCTCATTCTGGATGGTTTTTGAATTACCCACAAACATAGGTGCTATACAGATGCCTGAATATCTGCAGGATTTACAGCATAAATTTTCTGTTATTCTCTATGTTCTCATTGAAGCTGGCAATGTAGAACCTTGAATTTTCTTATGAATCATTGTCAATATTTGTCAATTTTTTCTGCAATCTTGTAAAAACTAAAGCACAGCATATATGTTCGGTAGAACCTTTACGTTTATGAAGAGTGCATGTTATGTTACTAAAATCTGAGAAACCAGTCTCGTTTCACACATTTCGCATTTATAATTAAACATGGCATCCAAAACAATTTGGATTTGGTTAACATTATGATTGAAAACTTTGTTGTTGTGTTTCCCCACTTTAGTACAATTTAAAATGGGAGAAGGTCTCTTGTTGTTTAAAAAATCCCTCATATTGTTCTTCCATCTCCCAAAATTTGTTTCTAACAAAACACAAACTGGATCATATAGGGGAAACATAGATTAATTTTCCTCCCAATGGAATCAATTGCTATACACAAAAGCTGACAGAAAACAAGAACTGATGTGATAGAAGAAAATTTTTGAGAAATTTTATCCACGGAAGCTTATATGAAGAATTAAACCAACATATTCCAGTACACCAGTTTGTGTAAGGAAAAATCATCAACAATCCGTCTTCTTTCAATAGGAACATCCAATATACAGGCAGCCAGATTACAAGGGGTGCAGAATTTTCTTGGACATCAAGAAGTCTTTTGGCTCCGTTTGGATAAAGGATAATTATACAAATTTCACAGGAATAGAACTCTGCTCCCCTTTGCTAATATTGATTGTTGGTGATTTTCTTAAAAGATACAGGTGTATAGTCAAAATTAACGGAGCCACTCATTTTCAATGCAACAAGGAGTTCCACAGGGTTCACCGCTATCTTCTCTATTGTAAAACCTCTATTGCAGTGGCATATGTGAAAATGAACTAGCCAATAGTAATTTGTTACATGTAATTTGTAGACCAGATAGAGGTAATGGATTTTGACACAAGCTGTGAGTCATGCCGATGCAGTACACAAGTTTGCCTGTTATTTACAAGGTCATAGCTCTTGTCAAAATCCATTACCTATAATGGAGCAGTGATATCCTTTGGTAAAAATTTAATAAGCACAATTAACTTATTAAAAATTCTTTATGTAAATTTAGTATAGTCCATACAAAAAATATTTACCAGACAATTGGGACTGTTTTAATTGAACAGGGTATAAAAGTGCCATAAAAGACACAATTGACATTATTTTGCATTAATAAATTGTCACAATATTAACCTCAATATTTACTGAAACTATATATTTATAACATTTAGATATATTTAAGCATAAGTTTATAGTTATCTGGCATACATCTCTGAACTCAAGTAGAAACAGATCATTATACAATAAAGAAAAATAAAATCTAAAAATCTCCACTTCATTATTGGACATATCTCATCAGATAGAGCACCCAATAAAACAAGATTGTTAAAATGCAGAACATCAACTTTTGGTTTATTTCCTTATTTCCTATTGGTTTATTAGTAAATAATTAAATAGGTATAATAAACATGTAGGTGGAAAAAGCCATAAGATGAGTTTGGAATCACTTATTTAAAGAAAAAAAACCTCTATATTCCAAAATTATGGTGATTTTAAAAGTTACAAAGATAAATACATGCATTATCTATAATAAGTAAAAGTGTACAGAAGTCAGAGATACAGTGGTTCTTTTAACAAATTACGAATTGAATTTTTTCTGTATATTTTTATAAAATCAGATAAATCGTACTAATCAGTAGTATTATATACTATAGGAAAAGTTCATAAACTCTTCTAAAGATAGGAAATTCTATTTTAGAGTTGTTTTCAGTTTTGAATTGTTTAATCTGCAAATCAAATAATCAACCTTATTTGATAGTATTAGATGTTTTTAAATATGTTACAGTAAAGGGTCATCAAAGCGAAACTATTAAAGATAGTCTTCAAATGAAAGTTACAATTAATCCCCACGTCAGACCTAAAAACACCATAAATGACAGCGAATACCTACATCCATTATAAGAAACGAGGACAATGTAACAGTTAATCAAGAAAGTTTACTATAATATATATTTTTATTCACTTCACTTACCTTTCGTTTTTCCAAATTCCTAATTTTGTGTTCGATAATAGTAATAGCTTGCCTAAGAGGTGTTAAATTTTGTGCAGAATCTGCTAATGCATTTTCCGGGTTAATTTGCTTGTCAATCTTGACACTAGCCGCTGAGGGCATTTTATCACTAATATTAGAAAAAATCCAAATAATATAAATACCTCTCGATGATTAGAGAGATATACAGGTCGACTTTGTAATTATTTTTACAGTAAATAGTCGAAATGTTACAAAACTATTGACAGCACTTTAGGAATGAGGATCTCCATTGAAAAGCCGACAACTTTATAAAACGGAAACAGCCATTCCCTTTCGCTTATTGGTTTATAAAACGGAAATCATCATATTCAATATGGCCGATTTGGCAATGTTCAATTGGTTAACCTGGTTAATACCGCTAAAGTAACATTTAAAAAAATATATTTATAATATAACTTATAATATATAATAGTTGTTTTATAACTATATATCTGATTTCTTCTTATAAAAAATTAACGAAATATAAATTAAGGCCAAATTCAAAAGCAGGACAAAACATGTTATATCAAATATGTTCACAGCGACATCTCTTACAAAAAACTATAAGTAATCCAATTTGTTTTAATGATGAAATCCCTCAAAAAATTCAGAAAATAAAGATATTTATAAAATCGCTAAGTTATTAAATTCAATTTTGTTTGTACTCTATAGCAGAATTCTATGAATAAATTTTATTTATAAGCAATTTTTAATGTGCATATTAACTTTTATATTAAAAAATATGTGCATGTAATAGTTTAAGCACAGAATAATAAACAATTGTTATTTTGTATTTATTATGTGGTTTATGCTTCCTTAATTTGAATAATTTCTTTCTTGTACTTGAAACTACAAAGTATGAATAAAAATGTTGAAGAACAGAAACTGCAGCAGTGCAAAAACAATTGTTTCTGAATCTGTGGTTAAATACACAGAACATGAATAAAATTGGTTTTCTATTTTTAGTTGAAAAAAAAAAAAGAAAACATAACAATGTTGAATATATCAAAAAGGAGA